>NW_028291527.1:0-88101 GCF_059453375.1 Lepisosteus platostomus | reverse complement strand
GCAGAAACATGTTTATTTCTGCTGAAAAACACGTTTTGACACTTTCTGCACACTGGGGTTAAGATCTGAGTGTCTGGGCTCTTCTGAGCCTTGATGTTACATGGGAATTCAGTTGTCTGAAAAAACGCGTTTATTTCGGGCTGAAAAACACGTTTTGAAAAGTGTGCATTTACTGCCCCATAACTTACATGGGGTTGACCAAACTTGCAGAAACGTTTATTTCTGCTGAAAAACACGTTCTGACACTTTCTGCACACTGGGGTTAAGATCTGAGTGTGTGGGCTCTTCTGAGCTTTGCTGTTACATGGGGATTCAGTTGTCTGAAAAAACGCGTTTATTTCGGGCTGAAAAACACGTTTTGAAAAGTGTGCATTTACTGACCCATAACTTACATGGGGTTGACCAAACTTGCAGAAACATGTTTATTTCTGCTGAAAAACACGTTTTGACACTTTCTGCACACTGGGGTTAAGAGCTGAGTGTGTGGGCTCTTCTGAGCCTTGCTGTTACATGGAGATTCAGTTGTCTGAAAAAAACGCGTTTATTTCGGGCTGAAAAACATGTTTTGAAAAGTGTGCATTTACTGCCCCATAACTTACATGGGGTTGACCAAACTTGCAGAAACATGTTTATTTCTGCTGAAAAACACATTTTGACACTTTCTGCACACTGGGGTTAAGAGCTGAGTGTGTGGGCTCTTCTGAGCCTTGATGTTACATGGGGATTCAGTTGTCTGAAAAAACGCGTTTATTTCGGGCTGAAAAACACGTTTTGAAAAGTGTGCATTTACTGCCCCATAACTTACATGGGGTTGACCAAACTTGCAGAAACATGTTTATTTCTGCTGAAAAACACGTTTTGACACTTTCTGCACACTGGGGTTAAGAGCTGAGTGTGTGGGCTCTTCTGAGCCTTGCTGTTACATGGAGATTCAGTTGTCTAAAAAAACGCGTTTATTTCGGGCTGAAAAACACGTTTTGAAAAGTGTGCATTTACTGCCCCATAACTTACATGGGGTTGACCAAACTTGCAGAAACATGTTTATTTCTGCTGAAAAACACATTTTGACACTTTCTGCACACTGGGGTTAAGAGCTGAGTGTGTGGGCTCTTCTGAGCCTTGATGTTACATGGGGATTCAGTTGTCTGAAAAAACGCGTTTATTTCGGGCTGAAAAACACGTTTTGAAAAGTGTGCATTTACTGCCCCATAACTTACATGGGGTTGACCAAACTTGCAGAAACATGTTTATTTCTGCTGAAAAACACGTTTTGACACTTTCTGCACACTGGGGTTAAGATCTGAGTGTCTGGGCTCTTCTGAGCCTTGATGTTACATGGGAATTCAGTTGTCTGAAAAAACGCGTTTATTTCGGGCTGAAAAACACGTTTTGAAAAGTGTGCATTTACTGCCCCATAACTTACATGGGTTGACCAAACTTGCAGAAACATGTTTATTTCTGCTGAAAAACACGTTCTGACACTTTCTGCACACTGGGGTTAAGATCTGAGTGTGTGGGCTCTTCTGAGCTTTGCTGTTACATGGGGATTCAGTTGTCTGAAAAAACGCGTTTATTTCGGGCTGAAAAACACGTTTTGAAAAGTGTGCATTTACTGCCCCATAACTTACATGGGGTTGACCAAACTTGCAGAAACATGTTTATTTCTGCTGAAAAACACGTTCTGACACTTTCTGCACAATGGGGTTAAGATCTGAGTGTGTGGGCTCTTCTGAGCCTTGCTGTTACATGGGGATTCAGTTGTCTGAAAAAACGCGTTTATTTCGGGCTGAAAAACACGTTTTGAAAAGTGTGCATTTACTGCCCCATAACTTACATGGGGTTGACCAAACTTGCAGAAACATGTTTATTTCTGCTGAAAAACACATTTTGACACTTTCTGCACACTGGGGTTAAGAGCTGAGTGTGTGGGCTCTTCTGAGCTTTGCTGTTACATGGGGATTCAGTTGTCTGAAAAAACGCGTTTATTTCGGGCTGAAAAACACGTTTTGAAAAGTGTGCATTTACTGACCCATAACTTACATGGGGTTGACCAAACTTGCAGAAACATGTTTATTTCTGCTGAAAAACACGTTTTGACACTTTCTGCACACTGGGGTTAAGAGCTGAGTGTGTGGGCTCTTCTGAGCCTTGATGTTACATGGGGATTCAGTTGTCTGAAAAAACGCGTTTATTTCGGGCTGAAAAACACGTTTTGAAAAGTGTGCATTTACTGCCCCATAACTTACATGGGGTTGACCAAACTTGCAGAAACATGTTTATTTCTGCAGAAAAACACGTTCTGACACTTTCTGCACAATGGGGTTAAGATCTGAGTGTGTGGGCTCTTCTGAGCCTTGCTGTTACATGGGGATTCAGTTGTCTGAAAAAACGCGTTTATTTCGGGCTGAAAAACACGTTTTGAAAAGTGTGCATTTACTGCCCCATAACTTACATGGGGTTGACCAAACTTGCAGAAACATGTTTATTTCTGCTGAAAAACACATTTTGACACTTTCTGCACACTGGGGTTAAGAGCTGAGTGTGTGGGCTCTTCTGAGCCTTGATGTTACATGGGGATTCAGTTGTCTGAAAAAACGCGTTTATTTCGGGCTGAAAAACACGTTTTGAAAAGTGTGCATTTACTGCCCCATAACTTACATGGGGTTGACCAAACTTGCAGAAACATGTTTATTTCTGCTGAAAAACACGTTCTGACACTTTCTGCACACTGGGGTTAAGATCTGAGTGTGTGGGCTCTTCTGAGCCTTGCTGTTACATGGGGATTCAGTTGTCTGAAAAAACGCGTTTATTTCGGGCTGAAAAACACGTTTTGAAAAGTGTGCATTTACTGACCCATAACTTACATGGGGTTGACCAAACTTGCAGAAACATGTTTATTTCTGCTGAAAAACACGTTTTGACACTTTCTGCACACTAGGGTTAAGAGCTGAGTGTGTGGGCTCTTCTGAGCCTTGCTGTTACATGGGGATTCAGTTGTCTGAAAAAACGCGTTTATTTCGGGCTGAAAAACACGTTTTGAAAAGTGTGCATTTACTGCCCCATAACTTACATGGGGTTGACCAAACTTGCAGAAACATGTTTATTTCTGCTGAAAAACACGTTTTGACACTTTCTGCACACTGGGGTTAAGATCTGAGTGTCTGGGCTCTTCTGAGCCTTGATGTTACATGGGAATTCAGTTGTCTGAAAAAACGCGTTTATTTCGGGCTGAAAAACACGTTTTGAAAAGTGTGCATTTACTGCCCCATAACTTACATGGGGTTGACCAAACTTGCAGAAACATGTTTATTTCTGCTGAAAAACACGTTCTGACACTTTCTGCACACTGGGGTTAAGATCTGAGTGTGTGGGCTCTTCTGAGCCTTGCTGTTACATGGGGATTCAGTTGTCTGAAAAAACGCGTTTATTTCGGGCTGAAAAACACGTTTTGAAAAGTGTGCATTTACTGCCCCATAACTTACATGGGGTTGACCAAACTTGCAGAAACATGTTTATTTCTGCTGAAAAACACGTTTTGACACTTTCTGCACACTGGGGTTAAGAGCTGAGTGTGTGGGCTCTTCTGAGCCTTGATGTTACATGGGGATTCAGTTGTCTGAAAAAACGCGTTTATTTCGGGCTGAAAAACACGTTTTGAAAAGTGTGCATTTACTGCCCCATAACTTACATGGGGTTGACCAAACTTGCAGAAACATGTTTATTTCTGCTGAAAAACACGTTCTGACACTTTCTGCACACTGGGGTTAAGATCTGAGTGTGTGGGCTCTTCTGAGCCTTGCTGTTACATGGGGATTCAGTTGTCTGAAAAAACGCGTTTATTTCGGGCTGAAAAACACGTTTTGAAAAGTGTGCATTTACTGCCCCATAACTTACATGGGGTTGACCAAACTTGCAGAAACATGTTTATTTCTGCTGAAAAACACGTTCTGACACTTTCTGCACACTGGGGTTAAGATCTGAGTGTGTGGGCTCTTCTGAGCCTTGATGTTACATGGGGATTCAGTTGTCTGAAAAAACGCGTTTATTTCGGGCTGAAAAACACGTTTTGAAAAGTGTGCATTTACTGCCCCATAACTTACATGGGGTTGACCAAACTTGCAGAAACATGTTTATTTCTGCTGAAAAACACGTTTTGACACTTTCTGCACACTGGGGTTAAGAGCTGAGTGTGTGGGCTCTTCTGAGCCTTGATGTTACATGGGGATTCAGTTGTCTGAAAAAACGCGTTTATTTCGGGCTGAAAAACACGTTTTGAAAAGTGTGCATTTACTGCCCCATAACTTACATGGGGTTGACCAAACTTGCAGAAACATGTTTATTTCTGCTGAAAAACACGTTCTGACACTTTCTGCACACTGGGGTTAAGATCTGAGTGTGTGGGCTCTTCTGAGCCTTGCTGTTACATGGGGATTCAGTTGTCTGAAAAAACGCGTTTATTTCGGGCTGAAAAACACGTTTTGAAAAGTGTGCATTTACTGACCCATAACTTACATGGGGTTGACCAAACTTGCAGAAACATGTTTATTTCTGCTGAAAAACACGTTTTGACACTTTCTGCACACTAGGGTTAAGAGCTGAGTGTGTGGGCTCTTCTGAGCCTTGATGTTACATGGGGATTCAGTTGTCTGAAAAAACGCGTTTATTTCGGGCTGAAAAACACGTTTTGAAAGGTGTGCTGTTACTGCCCCATAACTTACATGGGGTTGACCAAACTTGCAGAAACATGTTTATTTCTGCTGAAAAACACGTTTTGACACTTTCTGCACACTGGGGTTAAGAGCTGAGTGTGTGGGCTCTTCTGAGCCTTGCTGTTACATGGGGATTCAGTTGTCTGAAAAAACGCGTTTATTTCGGGCTGAAAAACACGTTTTGAAAAGTGTGCATTTACTGCCCCATAACTTACATGGGGTTGACCAAACTTGCAGAAACATGTTTATTTCTGCTGAAAAACACGTTCTGACACTTTCTGCACAATGGGGTTAAGATCTGAGTGTGTGGGCTCTTCTGAGCCTTGCTGTTACATGGGGATTCAGTTGTCTGAAAAAACGCGTTTATTTCGGGCTGAAAAACACGTTTTGAAAAGTGTGCATTTACTGCCCCATAACTTACATGGGGTTGACCAAACTTGCAGAAACATGTTTATTTCTGCTGAAAAACACATTTTGACACTTTCTGCACACTGGGGTTAAGAGCTGAGTGTGTGGGCTCTTCTGAGCCTTGATGTTACATGGGGATTCAGTTGTCTGAAAAAACGCGTTTATTTCGGGCTGAAAAACACGTTTTGAAAAGTGTGCATTTACTGCCCCATAACTTACATGGGGTTGACCAAACTTGCAGAAACATGTTTATTTCTGCTGAAAAACACGTTCTGACACTTTCTGCACACTGGGGTTAAGATCTGAGTGTGTGGGCTCTTCTGAGCTTTGCTGTTACATGGGGATTCAGTTGTCTGAAAAAACGCGTTTATTTCGGGCTGAAAAACACGTTTTGAAAAGTGTGCATTTACTGCCCCATAACTTACATGGGGTTGACCAAACTTGCAGAAACATGTTTATTTCTGCTGAAAAACACATTTTGACACTTTCTGCACACTGGGGTTAAGAGCTGAGTGTGTGGGCTCTTCTGAGCCTTGATGTTACATGGGGATTCAGTTGTCTGAAAAAACGCGTTTATTTCGGGCTGAAAAACACGTTTTGAAAAGTGTGCATTTACTGCCCCATAACTTACATGGGGTTGACCAAACTTGCAGAAACATGTTTATTTCTGATGAAAAACACGTTTTGACACTTTCTGCACACTGGGGTTAAGAGCTGAGTGTGTGGGCTCTTCTGAGCTTTGCTGTTACATGGGGATTCAGTTGACTGAAAAAACGCGTTTATTTCGGGCTGAAAAACACGTTTTGAAAAGTGTGCATTTACTGCCCCATAACTTACATGGGGTTGACCAAACTTGCAGAAACATGTTTATTTCTGCTGAAAAACACGTTTTGACACTGTCTGCACACTGGGGTTAAGAGCTGAGTGTGTGGGCTCTTCTGAGCCTTGCTGTTACATGGAGATTCAGTTGTCTGAAAAAACGCGTTTATTTCGGGCTGAAAAACACGTTTTGAAAAGTGTGCATTTACTGCCCCATAACTTACATGGGGTTGACCAAACTTGCAGAAACATGTTTATTTCTGCTGAAAAACACATTTTGACACTTTCTGCACACTGGGGTTAAGAGCTGAGTGTGTGGGCTCTTCTGAGCCTTGATGTTACATGGGGATTCAGTTGTCTGAAAAAACGCGTTTATTTCGGGCTGAAAAACACGTTTTGAAAAGTGTGCATTTACTGCCCCATAACTTACATGGGGTTGACCAAACTTGCAGAAACATGTTTATTTCTGCTGAAAAACACGTTTTGACACTTTCTGCACACTGGGGTTAAGATCTGAGTGTGTGGGCTCTTCTGAGCCTTGATGTTACATGGGAATTCAGTTGTCTGAAAAAACGCGTTTATTTCGGGCTGAAAAACACGTTTTGAAAAGTGTGCATTTACTGCCCCATAACTTACATGGGGTTGACCAAACTTGCAGAAACATGTTTATTTCTGCTGAAAAACACGTTTTGACACTTTCTGCACACTGGGGTTAAGAGCTGAGTGTGTGGGCTCTTCTGAGCCTTGATGTTACATGGGGATTCAGTTGTCTGAAAAAACGCGTTTATTTCGGGCTGAAAAACACGTTTTGAAAAGTGTGCATTTACTGCCCCATAACTTACATGGGGTTGACCAAACTTGCAGAAACATGTTTATTTCTGCAGAAAAACACGTTCTGACACTTTCTGCACACTGGGGTTAAGAGCTGAGTGTGTGGGCTCTTCTGAGCCTTGATGTTACATGGGGATTCAGTTGTCTGAAAAAACGCGTTTATTTCGGGCTGAAAAACACGTTTTGAAAAGTGTGCATTTACTGCCCCATAACTTACATGGGGTTGACCAAACTTGCAGAAACATGTTTATTTCTGCTGAAAAACACGTTCTGACACTTTCTGCACACTGGGGTTAAGATCTGAGTGTGTGGGCTCTTCTGAGCCTTGCTGTTACATGGGGATTCAGTTGTCTGAAAAAACGCGTTTATTTCGGGCTGAAAAACACGTTTTGAAAAGTGTGCATTTACTGCCCCATAACTTACATGGGGTTGACCAAACTTGCAGAAACATGTTTATTTCTGCTGAAAAACACGTTTTGACACTTTCTGCACACTGGGGTTAAGATCTGAGTGTCTGGGCTCTTCTGAGCCTTGATGTTACATGGGAATTCAGTTGTCTGAAAAAACGCGTTTATTTCGGGCTGAAAAACACGTTTTGAAAAGTGTGCATTTACTGCCCCATAACTTACATGGGGTTGACCAAACTTGCAGAAACATGTTTATTTCTGCTGAAAAACACGTTCTGACACTTTCTGCACACTGGGGTTAAGATCTGAGTGTGTGGGCTCTTCTGAGCCTTGCTGTTACATGGGGATTCAGTTGTCTGAAAAAACGCGTTTATTTCGGGCTGAAAAACACGTTTTGAAAAGTGTGCATTTACTGACCCATAACTTACATGGGGTTGACCAAACTTGCAGAAACATGTTTATTTCTGCTGAAAAACACGTTTTGACACTTTCTGCACACTGGGGTTAAGAGCTGAGTGTGTGGGCTCTTCTGAGCCTTGATGTTACATGGGGATTCAGTTGTCTGAAAAAACGCGTTTATTTCGGGCTGAAAAACACGTTTTGAAAAGTGTGCATTTACTGCCCCATAACTTACATGGGGTTGACCAAACTTGCAGAAACATGTTTATTTCTGCTGAAAAACACGTTCTGACACTTTCTGCACACTGGGGTTAAGATCTGAGTGTGTGGGCTCTTCTGAGCCTTGCTGTTACATGGGGATTCAGTTGTCTGAAAAAACGCGTTTATTTCGGGCTGAAAAACACGTTTTGAAAAGTGTGCATTTACTGACCCATAACTTACATGGGGTTGACCAAACTTGCAGAAACATGTTTATTTCTGCTGAAAAACACGTTTTGACACTTTCTGCACACTGGGGTTAAGAGCTGAGTGTGTGGGCTCTTCTGAGCCTTGATGTTACATGGGGATTCAGTTGTCTGAAAAAACGCGTTTATTTCGGGCTGAAAAACACGTTTTGAAAAGTGTGCATTTACTGCCCCATAACTTACATGGGGTTGACCAAACTTGCAGAAACATGTTTATTTCTGCTGAAAAACACGTTCTGACACTTTCTGCACACTGGGGTTAAGATCTGAGTGTGTGGGCTCTTCTGAGCCTTGCTGTTACATGGGGATTCAGTTGTCTGAAAAAACGCGTTTATTTCGGGCTGAAAAACACGTTTTGAAAAGTGTGCATTTACTGACCCATAACTTACATGGGGTTGACCAAACTTGCAGAAACATGTTTATTTCTGCTGAAAAACACGTTTTGACACTTTCTGCACACTGGGGTTAAGAGCTGAGTGTGTGGGCTCTTCTGAGCCTTGATGTTACATGGGGATTCAGTTGTCTGAAAAAACGCGTTTATTTCGGGCTGAAAAACACGTTTTGAAAAGTGTGCATTTACTGCCCCATAACTTACATGGGGTTGACCAAACTTGCAGAAACATGTTTATTTCTGCAGAAAAACACGTTCTGACACTTTCTGCACACTGGGGTTAAGAGCTGAGTGTGTGGGCTCTTCTGAGCCTTGCTGTTACATGGGGATTCAGTTGTCTGAAAAAACGCGTTTATTTCGGGCTGAAAAACACGTTTTGAAAAGTGTGCATTTACTGCCCCATAACTTACATGGGGTTGACCAAACTTGCAGAAACATGTTTATTTCTGCTGAAAAACACGTTTTGACACTTTCTGCACACTGGGGTTAAGAGCTGAGTGTGTGGGCTCTTCTGAGCCTTGATGTTACATGGGGATTCAGTTGTCTGAAAAAACGCGTTTATTTCGGGCTGAAAAACACGTTTTGAAAAGTGTGCATTTACTGCCCCATAACTTACATGGGGTTGACCAAACTTGCAGAAACATGTTTATTTCTGCTGAAAAACACGTTCTGACACTTTCTGCACACTGGGGTTAAGATCTGAGTGTGTGGGCTCTTCTGAGCCTTGCTGTTACATGGGGATTCAGTTGTCTGAAAAAACGCGTTTATTTCGGGCTGAAAAACACGTTTTGAAAAGTGTGCATTTACTGACCCATAACTTACATGGGGTTGACCAAACTTGCAGAAACATGTTTATTTCTGCTGAAAAACACGTTTTGACACTTTCTGCACACTAGGGTTAAGAGCTGAGTGTGTGGGCTCTTCTGAGCCTTGATGTTACATGGGGATTCAGTTGTCTGAAAAAACGCGTTTATTTCGGGCTGAAAAACACGTTTTGAAAAGTGTGCTGTTACTGCCCCATAACTTACATGGGGTTGACCAAACTTGCAGAAACATGTTTATTTCTGCTGAAAAACACGTTTTGACACTTTCTGCACACTGGGGTTAAGAGCTGAGTGTGTGGGCTCTTCTGAGCCTTGCTGTTACATGGGGATTCAGTTGTCTGAAAAAACGCGTTTATTTCGGGCTGAAAAACACGTTTTGAAAAGTGTGCATTTACTGCCCCATAACTTACATGGGGTTGACCAAACTTGCAGAAACATGTTTATTTCTGCTGAAAAACACGTTTTGACACTTTCTGCACACTGGGGTTAAGAGCTGAGTGTGTGGGCTCTTCTGAGCCTTGATGTTACATGGGGATTCAGTTGTCTGAAAAAACGCGTTTATTTCGGGCTGAAAAACACGTTTTGAAAAGTGTGCATTTACTGCCCCATAACTTACATGGGGTTGACCAAACTTGCAGAAACATGTTTATTTCTGCTGAAAAACACGTTCTGACACTTTCTGCACACTGGGGTTAAGATCTGAGTGTGTGGGCTCTTCTGAGCCTTGCTGTTACATGGGGATTCAGTTGTCTGAAAAAACGCGTTTATTTCGGGCTGAAAAACACGTTTTGAAAGGTGTGCATTTACTGCCCCATAACTTACATGGGGTTGACCAAACTTGCAGAAACATGTTTATTTCTGCTGAAAAACACGTTTTGACACTTTCTGCACACTGGGGTTAAGATCTGAGTGTGTGGGCTCTTCTGAGCCTTGCTGTTACATGGGGATTCAGTTGTCTGAAAAAACGCGTTTATTTCGGGCTGAAAAACACGTTTTGAAAAGTGTGCATTTACTGACCCATAACTTACATGGGGTTGACCAAACTTGCAGAAACATGTTTATTTCTGCTGAAAAACACGTTTTGACACTTTCTGCACACTGGGGTTAAGAGCTGAGTGTGTGGGCTCTTCTGAGCCTTGATGTTACATGGGGATTCAGTTGTCTGAAAAAACGCGTTTATTTCGGGCTGAAAAACACGTTTTGAAAAGTGTGCATTTACTGCCCCATAACTTACATGGGGTTGACCAAACTTGCAGAAACATGTTTATTTCTGCTGAAAAACACGTTCTGACACTTTCTGCACAATGGGGTTAAGATCTGAGTGTGTGGGCTCTTCTGAGCCTTGCTGTTACATGGGGATTCAGTTGTCTGAAAAAACGCGTTTATTTCGGGCTGAAAAACACGTTTTGAAAAGTGTGCATTTACTGCCCCATAACTTACATGGGGTTGACCAAACTTGCAGAAACATGTTTATTTCTGCTGAAAAACACATTTTGACACTTTCTGCACACTGGGGTTAAGAGCTGAGTGTGTGGGCTCTTCTGAGCCTTGATGTTACATGGGGATTCAGTTGTCTGAAAAAACGCGTTTATTTCGGGCTGAAAAACACGTTTTGAAAAGTGTGCATTTACTGCCCCATAACTTACATGGGGTTGACCAAACTTGCAGAAACATGTTTATTTCTGCTGAAAAACACGTTCTGACACTTTCTGCACACTGGGGTTAAGATCTGAGTGTGTGGGCTCTTCTGAGCTTTGCTGTTACATGGGGATTCAGTTGTCTGAAAAAACGCGTTTATTTCGGGCTGAAAAACACGTTTTGAAAAGTGTGCATTTACTGCCCCATAACTTACATGGGGTTGACCAAACTTGCAGAAACATGTTTATTTCTGCTGAAAAACACATTTTGACACTTTCTGCACACTGGGGTTAAGAGCTGAGTGTGTGGGCTCTTCTGAGCCTTGATGTTACATGGGGATTCAGTTGTCTGAAAAAACGCGTTTATTTCGGGCTGAAAAACACGTTTTGAAAAGTGTGCATTTACTGCCCCATAACTTACATGGGGTTGACCAAACTTGCAGAAACATGTTTATTTCTGATGAAAAACACGTTTTGACACTTTCTGCACACTGGGGTTAAGAGCTGAGTGTGTGGGCTCTTCTGAGCTTTGCTGTTACATGGGGATTCAGTTGTCTGAAAAAACGCGTTTATTTCGGGCTGAAAAACACGTTTTGAAAAGTGTGCATTTACTGCCCCATAACTTACATGGGGTTGACCAAACTTGCAGAAACATGTTTATTTCTGCTGAAAAACACGTTTTGACACTGTCTGCACACTGGGGTTAAGAGCTGAGTGTGTGGGCTCTTCTGAGCCTTGCTGTTACATGGAGATTCAGTTGTCTGAAAAAACGCGTTTATTTCGGGCTGAAAAACACGTTTTGAAAAGTGTGCATTTACTGCCCCATAACTTACATGGGGTTGACCAAACTTGCAGAAACATGTTTATTTCTGCTGAAAAACACATTTTGACACTTTCTGCACACTGGGGTTAAGAGCTGAGTGTGTGGGCTCTTCTGAGCCTTGATGTTACATGGGGATTCAGTTGTCTGAAAAAACGCGTTTATTTCGGGCTGAAAAACACGTTTTGAAAAGTGTGCATTTACTGCCCCATAACTTACATGGGGTTGACCAAACTTGCAGAAACATGTTTATTTCTGCTGAAAAACACGTTTTGACACTTTCTGCACACTGGGGTTAAGATCTGAGTGTGTGGGCTCTTCTGAGCCTTGATGTTACATGGGAATTCAGTTGTCTGAAAAAACGCGTTTATTTCGGGCTGAAAAACACGTTTTGAAAAGTGTGCATTTACTGCCCCATAACTTACATGGGGTTGACCAAACTTGCAGAAACATGTTTATTTCTGCTGAAAAACACGTTTTGACACTTTCTGCACACTGGGGTTAAGAGCTGAGTGTGTGGGCTCTTCTGAGCCTTGATGTTACATGGGGATTCAGTTGTCTGAAAAAACGCGTTTATTTCGGGCTGAAAAACACGTTTTGAAAAGTGTGCATTTACTGCCCCATAACTTACATGGGGTTGACCAAACTTGCAGAAACATGTTTATTTCTGCAGAAAAACACGTTCTGACACTTTCTGCACACTGGGGTTAAGAGCTGAGTGTGTGGGCTCTTCTGAGCCTTGATGTTACATGGGGATTCAGTTGTCTGAAAAAACGCGTTTATTTCGGGCTGAAAAACACGTTTTGAAAAGTGTGCATTTACTGCCCCATAACTTACATGGGGTTGACCAAACTTGCAGAAACATGTTTATTTCTGCTGAAAAACACGTTCTGACACTTTCTGCACACTGGGGTTAAGATCTGAGTGTGTGGGCTCTTCTGAGCCTTGCTGTTACATGGGGATTCAGTTGTCTGAAAAAACGCGTTTATTTCGGGCTGAAAAACACGTTTTGAAAAGTGTGCATTTACTGACCCATAACTTACATGGGGTTGACCAAACTTGCAGAAACATGTTTATTTCTGCTGAAAAACACGTTTTGACACTTTCTGCACACTGGGGTTAAGAGCTGAGTGTGTGGGCTCTTCTGAGCCTTGCTGTTACATGGGGATTCAGTTGTCTGAAAAAACGCGTTTATTTCGGGCTGAAAAACACGTTTTGAAAAGTGTGCATTTACTGCCCCATAACTTACATGGGGTTGACCAAACTTGCAGAAACATGTTTATTTCTGCTGAAAAACACGTTTTGACACTTTCTGCACACTGGGGTTAAGATCTGAGTGTCTGGGCTCTTCTGAGCCTTGATGTTACATGGGAATTCAGTTGTCTGAAAAAACGCGTTTATTTCGGGCTGAAAAACACGTTTTGAAAAGTGTGCATTTACTGCCCCATAACTTACATGGGGTTGACCAAACTTGCAGAAACATGTTTATTTCTGCTGAAAAACACGTTCTGACACTTTCTGCACACTGGGGTTAAGATCTGAGTGTGTGGGCTCTTCTGAGCCTTGCTGTTACATGGGGATTCAGTTGTCTGAAAAAACGCGTTTATTTCGGGCTGAAAAACACGTTTTGAAAAGTGTGCATTTACTGCCCCATAACTTACATGGGGTTGACCAAACTTGCAGAAACATGTTTATTTCTGCTGAAAAACACGTTCTGACACTTTCTGCACACTGGGGTTAAGATCTGAGTGTGTGGGCTCTTCTGAGCCTTGCTGTTACATGGGGATTCAGTTGTCTGAAAAAACGCGTTTATTTCGGGCTGAAAAACACGTTTTGAAAAGTGTGCATTTACTGACCCATAACTTACATGGGGTTGACCAAACTTGCAGAAACATGTTTATTTCTGCTGAAAAACACGTTTTGACACTTTCTGCACACTGGGGTTAAGAGCTGAGTGTGTGGGCTCTTCTGAGCCTTGATGTTACATGGGGATTCAGTTGTCTGAAAAAACGCGTTTATTTCGGGCTGAAAAACACGTTTTGAAAAGTGTGCATTTACTGCCCCATAACTTACATGGGGTTGACCAAACTTGCAGAAACATGTTTATTTCTGCTGAAAAACACGTTCTGACACTTTCTGCACACTGGGGTTAAGATCTGAGTGTGTGGGCTCTTCTGAGCCTTGCTGTTACATGGGGATTCAGTTGTCTGAAAAAACGCGTTTATTTCGGGCTGAAAAACACGTTTTGAAAAGTGTGCATTTACTGACCCATAACTTACATGGGGTTGACCAAACTTGCAGAAACATGTTTATTTCTGCTGAAAAACACGTTTTGACACTTTCTGCACACTGGGGTTAAGAGCTGAGTGTGTGGGCTCTTCTGAGCCTTGATGTTACATGGGGATTCAGTTGTCTGAAAAAACGCGTTTATTTCGGGCTGAAAAACACGTTTTGAAAAGTGTGCATTTACTGCCCCATAACTTACATGGGGTTGACCAAACTTGCAGAAACATGTTTATTTCTGCAGAAAAACACGTTCTGACACTTTCTGCACACTGGGGTTAAGAGCTGAGTGTGTGGGCTCTTCTGAGCCTTGATGTTACATGGGGATTCAGTTGTCTGAAAAAACGCGTTTATTTCGGGCTGAAAAACACGTTTTGAAAAGTGTGCATTTACTGCCCCATAACTTACATGGGGTTGACCAAACTTGCAGAAACATGTTTATTTCTGCTGAAAAACACGTTTTGACACTTTCTGCACACTGGGGTTAAGAGCTGAGTGTGTGGGCTCTTCTGAGCCTTGATGTTACATGGGGATTCAGTTGTCTGAAAAAACGCGTTTATTTCGGGCTGAAAAACACGTTTTGAAAAGTGTGCATTTACTGCCCCATAACTTACATGGGGTTGACCAAACTTGCAGAAACATGTTTATTTCTGCTGAAAAACACGTTTTGACACTTTCTGCACACTGGGGTTAAGAGCTGAGTGTGTGGGCTCTTCTGAGCCTTGCTGTTACATGGGGATTCAGTTGTCTGAAAAAACGCGTTTATTTCGGGCTGAAAAACACGTTTTGAAAAGTGTGCATTTACTGCCCCATAACTTACATGGGGTTGACCAAACTTGCAGAAACATGTTTATTTCTGCTGAAAAACACGTTTTGACACTTTCTGCACACTGGGGTTAAGATCTGAGTGTGTGGGCTCTTCTGAGCCTTGATGTTACATGGGGATTCAGTTGTCTGAAAAAACGCGTTTATTTCGGGCTGAAAAACACGTTTTGAAAAGTGTGCATTTACTGCCCCATAACTTACATGGGGTTGACCAAACTTGCAGAAACATGTTTATTTCTGCTGAAAAACACGTTTTGACACTTTCTGCACACTGGGGTTAAGAGCTGAGTGTGTGGGCTCTTCTGAACCTTGCTGTTACATGGGGATTCAGTTGTCTGAAAAAACGCGTTTATTTCGGGCTGAAAAACACGTTTTGAAAAGTGTGCATTTACTGCCCCATAACTTACATGGGGTTGACCAAACTTGCAGAAACATGTTTATTTCTGCTGAAAAACACGTTTTGACACTTTCTGCACACTGGGGTTAAGAGCTGAGTGTGTGGGCTCTTCTGAGCCTTGCTGTTACATGGAGATTCAGTTGTCTAAAAAAACGCGTTTATTTCGGGCTGAAAAACACGTTTTGAAAAGTGTGCATTTACTGCCCCATAACTTACATGGGGTTGACCAAACTTGCAGAAACATGTTTATTTCTGCTGAAAAACACGTTTTGACACTTTCTGCACACTGGGGTTAAGAGCTGAGTGTGTGGGCTCTTCTGAGCCTTGCTGTTACATGGAGATTCAGTTGTCTAAAAAAACGCGTTTATTTCGGGCTGAAAAACACGTTTTGAAAAGTGTGCATTTACTGCCCCATAACTTACATGGGGTTGACCAAACTTGCAGAAACATGTTTATTTCTGCTGAAAAACACGTTTTGACACTTTCTGCACACTGGGGTTAAGAGCTGAGTGTGTGGGCTCTTCTGAGCCTTGCTGTTACATGGAGATTCAGTTGTCTGAAAAAACGCGTTTATTTCGGGCTGAAAAACACGTTTTGAAAAGTGTGCATTTACTGCCCCATAACTTACATGGGGTTGACCAAACTTGCAGAAACATGTTTATTTCTGCTGAAAAACACATTTTGACACTTTCTGCACACTGGGGTTAAGAGCTGAGTGTGTGGGCTCTTCTGAGCCTTGCTGTTACATGGAGATTCAGTTGTCTAAAAAAACGCGTTTATTTCGGGCTGAAAAACACGTTTTGAAAAGTGTGCATTTACTGCCCCATAACTTACATGGGGTTGACCAAACTTGCAGAAACATGTTTATTTCTGCTGAAAAACACATTTTGACACTTTCTGCACACTGGGGTTAAGAGCTGAGTGTGTGGGCTCTTCTGAGCCTTGATGTTACATGGGGATTCAGTTGTCTGAAAAAACGCGTTTATTTCGGGCTGAAAAACACGTTTTGAAAAGTGTGCATTTACTGCCCCATAACTTACATGGGGTTGACCAAACTTGCAGAAACATGTTTATTTCTGCTGAAAAACACGTTTTGACACTTTCTGCACACTGGGGTTAAGATCTGAGTGTCTGGGCTCTTCTGAGCCTTGATGTTACATGGGAATTCAGTTGTCTGAAAAAACGCGTTTATTTCGGGCTGAAAAACACGTTTTGAAAAGTGTGCATTTACTGCCCCATAACTTACATGGGGTTGACCAAACTTGCAGAAACATGTTTATTTCTGCTGAAAAACACGTTCTGACACTTTCTGCACACTGGGGTTAAGATCTGAGTGTGTGGGCTCTTCTGAGCTTTGCTGTTACATGGGGATTCAGTTGTCTGAAAAAACGCGTTTATTTCGGGCTGAAAAACACGTTTTGAAAAGTGTGCATTTACTGCCCCATAACTTACATGGGGTTGACCAAACTTGCACAAACATGTTTATTTCTGCTGAAAAACACATTTTGACACTTTCTGCACACTGGGGTTAAGAGCTGAGTGTGTGGGCTCTTCTGAGCCTTGATGTTACATGGGGATTCAGTTGTCTGAAAAAACGCGTTTATTTCGGGCTGAAAAACACGTTTTGAAAAGTGTGCATTTACTGCCCCATAACTTACATGGGGTTGACCAAACTTGCAGAAACATGTTTATTTCTGCTGAAAAACACGTTCTGACACTTTCTGCACACTGGGGTTAAGATCTGAGTGTGTGGGCTCTTCTGAGCCTTGCTGTTACATGGGGATTCAGTTGTCTGAAAAAACGCGTTTATTTCGGGCTGAAAAACACGTTTTGAAAAGTGTGCATTTACTGACCCATAACTTACATGGGGTTGACCAAACTTGCAGAAACATGTTTATTTCTGCTGAAAAACACGTTTTGACACTTTCTGCACACTAGGGTTAAGAGCTGAGTGTGTGGGCTCTTCTGAGCCTTGATGTTACATGGGGATTCAGTTGTCTGAAAAAACGCGTTTATTTCGGGCTGAAAAACACGTTTTGAAAAGTGTGCTGTTACTGCCCCATAACTTACATGGGGTTGACCAAACTTGCAGAAACATGTTTATTTCTGCTGAAAAACACGTTTTGACACTTTCTGCACACTGGGGTTAAGAGCTGAGTGTGTGGGCTCTTCTGATCCTTGCTGTTACATGGGGATTCAGTTGTCTGAAAAAACGCGTTTATTTCGGGCTGAAAAACACGTTTTGAAAAGTGTGCATTTACTGCCCCATAACTTACATGGGGTTGACCAAACTTGCAGAAACATGTTTATTTCTGCTGAAAAACACGTTTTGACACTTTCTGCACACTGGGGTTAAGATCTGAGTGTCTGGGCTCTTCTGAGCCTTGATGTTACATGGGAATTCAGTTGTCTGAAAAAACGCGTTTATTTCGGGCTGAAAAACACGTTTTGAAAAGTGTGCATTTACTGCCCCATAACTTACATGGGGTTGACCAAACTTGCAGAAACATGTTTATTTCTGCTGAAAAACACGTTCTGACACTTTCTGCACACTGGGGTTAAGATCTGAGTGTGTGGGCTCTTCTGAGCCTTGCTGTTACATGGGGATTCAGTTGTCTGAAAAAACACGTTTATTTCGGGCTGAAAAACACGTTTTGAAAAGTGTGCATTTACTGACCCATAACTTACATGGGGTTGACCAAACTTGCAGAAACATGTTTATTTCTGCTGAAAAACACGTTTTGACACTTTCTGCACACTGGGGTTAAGAGCTGAGTGTGTGGGCTCTTCTGAGCCTTGATGTTACATGGGGATTCAGTTGTCTGAAAAAACGCGTTTATTTCGGGCTGAAAAACACGTTTTGAAAAGTGTGCATTTACTGCCCCATAACTTACATGGGGTTGACCAAACTTGCAGAAACATGTTTATTTCTGCTGAAAAACACGTTCTGACACTTTCTGCACACTGGGGTTAAGATCTGAGTGTGTGGGCTCTTCTGAGCCTTGCTGTTACATGGGGATTCAGTTGTCTGAAAAAACGCGTTTATTTCGGGCTGAAAAACACGTTTTGAAAAGTGTGCATTTACTGACCCATAACTTACATGGGGTTGACCAAACTTGCAGAAACATGTTTATTTCTGCTGAAAAACACGTTTTGACACTTTCTGCACACTGGGGTTAAGAGCTGAGTGTGTGGGCTCTTCTGAGCCTTGATGTTACATGGGGATTCAGTTGTCTGAAAAAACGCGTTTATTTCGGGCTGAAAAACACGTTTTGAAAAGTGTGCATTTACTGCCCCATAACTTACATGGGGTTGACCAAACTTGCAGAAACATGTTTATTTCTGCAGAAAAACACGTTCTGACACTTTCTGCACACTGGGGTTAAGAGCTGAGTGTGTGGGCTCTTCTGAGCCTTGCTGTTACATGGGGATTCAGTTGTCTGAAAAAACGCGTTTATTTCGGGCTGAAAAACACGTTTTGAAAAGTGTGCATTTACTGCCCCATAACTTACATGGGGTTGACCAAACTTGCAGAAACATGTTTATTTCTGCTGAAAAACACGTTTTGACACTTTCTGCACACTGGGGTTAAGATCTGAGTGTGTGGGCTCTTCTGAGCCTTGATGTTACATGGGGATTCAGTTGTCTGAAAAAACGCGTTTATTTCGGGCTGAAAAACACGTTTTGAAAAGTGTGCATTTACTGCCCCATAACTTACATGGGGTTGACCAAACTTGCAGAAACATGTTTATTTCTGCTGAAAAACACGTTTTGACACTTTCTGCACACTGGGGTTAAGAGCTGAGTGTGTGGGCTCTTCTGAGCCTTGATGTTACATGGGGATTCAGTTGTCTGAAAAAACGCGTTTATTTCGGGCTGAAAAACACGTTTTGAAAAGTGTGCATTTACTGCCCCATAACTTACATGGGGTTGACCAAACTTGCAGAAACATGTTTATTTCTGCTGAAAAACACGTTCTGACACTTTCTGCACACTGGGGTTAAGATCTGAGTGTGTGGGCTCTTCTGAGCCTTGCTGTTACATGGGGATTCAGTTGTCTGAAAAAACGCGTTTATTTCGGGCTGAAAAACACGTTTTGAAAAGTGTGCATTTACTGACCCATAACTTACATGGGGTTGACCAAACTTGCAGAAACATGTTTATTTCTGCTGAAAAACACGTTTTGACACTTTCTGCACACTAGGGTTAAGAGCTGAGTGTGTGGGCTCTTCTGAGCCTTGATGTTACATGGGGATTCAGTTGTCTGAAAAAACGCGTTTATTTCGGGCTGAAAAACACGTTTTGAAAAGTGTGCTGTTACTGCCCCATAACTTACATGGGGTTGACCAAACTTGCAGAAACATGTTTATTTCTGCTGAAAAACACGTTTTGACACTTTCTGCACACTGGGGTTAAGAGCTGAGTGTGTGGGCTCTTCTGAGCCTTGCTGTTACATGGGGATTCAGTTGTCTGAAAAAACGCGTTTATTTCGGGCTGAAAAACACGTTTTGAAAAGTGTGCATTTACTGCCCCATAACTTACATGGGGTTGACCAAACTTGCAGAAACATGTTTATTTCTGCTGAAAAACACGTTTTGACACTTTCTGCACACTGGGGTTAAGATCTGAGTGTCTGGGCTCTTCTGAGCCTTGATGTTACATGGGAATTCAGTTGTCTGAAAAAACGCGTTTATTTCGGGCTGAAAAACACGTTTTGAAAAGTGTGCATTTACTGCCCCATAACTTACATGGGGTTGACCAAACTTGCAGAAACATGTTTATTTCTGCTGAAAAACACGTTCTGACACTTTCTGCACACTGGGGTTAAGATCTGAGTGTGTGGGCTCTTCTGAGCCTTGCTGTTACATGGGGATTCAGTTGTCTGAAAAAACGCGTTTATTTCGGGCTGAAAAACACGTTTTGAAAAGTGTGCATTTACTGACCCATAACTTACATGGGGTTGACCAAACTTGCAGAAACATGTTTATTTCTGCTGAAAAACACGTTTTGACACTTTCTGCACACTGGGGTTAAGAGCTGAGTGTGTGGGCTCTTCTGAGCCTTGATGTTACATGGGGATTCAGTTGTCTGAAAAAACGCGTTTATTTCGGGCTGAAAAACACGTTTTGAAAAGTGTGCATTTACTGCCCCATAACTTACATGGGGTTGACCAAACTTGCAGAAACATGTTTATTTCTGCTGAAAAACACGTTCTGACACTTTCTGCACACTGGGGTTAAGATCTGAGTGTGTGGGCTCTTCTGAGCCTTGCTGTTACATGGGGATTCAGTTGTCTGAAAAAACGCGTTTATTTCGGGCTGAAAAACACGTTTTGAAAAGTGTGCATTTACTGACCCATAACTTACATGGGGTTGACCAAACTTGCAGAAACATGTTTATTTCTGCTGAAAAACACGTTTTGACACTTTCTGCACACTGGGGTTAAGAGCTGAGTGTGTGGGCTCTTCTGAGCCTTGATGTTACATGGGGATTCAGTTGTCTGAAAAAACGCGTTTATTTCGGGCTGAAAAACACGTTTTGAAAAGTGTGCATTTACTGCCCCATAACTTACATGGGGTTGACCAAACTTGCAGAAACATGTTTATTTCTGCAGAAAAACACGTTCTGACACTTTCTGCACACTGGGGTTAAGAGCTGAGTGTGTGGGCTCTTCTGAGTCTTGCTGTTACATGGGGATTCAGTTGTCTGAAAAAACGCGTTTATTTCGGGCTGAAAAACACGTTTTGAAAAGTGTGCATTTACTGCCCCATAACTTACATGGGGTTGACCAAACTTGCAGAAACATGTTTATTTCTGCTGAAAAACACGTTTTGACACTTTCTGCACACTGGGGTTAAGATCTGAGTGTGTGGGCTCTTCTGAGCCTTGATGTTACATGGGGATTCAGTTGTCTGAAAAAACGCGTTTATTTCGGGCTGAAAAACACGTTTTGAAAAGTGTGCATTTACTGCCCCATAACTTACATGGGGTTGACCAAACTTGCAGAAACATGTTTATTTCTGCTGAAAAACACGTTTTGACACTTTCTGCACACTGGGGTTAAGAGCTGAGTGTGTGGGCTCTTCTGAGCCTTGATGTTACATGGGGATTCAGTTGTCTGAAAAAACGCGTTTATTTCGGGCTGAAAAACACGTTTTGAAAAGTGTGCATTTACTGCCCCATAACTTACATGGGGTTGACCAAACTTGCAGAAACATGTTTATTTCTGCTGAAAAACACGTTCTGACACTTTCTGCACACTGGGGTTAAGATCTGAGTGTGTGGGCTCTTCTGAGCCTTGCTGTTACATGGGGATTCAGTTGTCTGAAAAAACGCGTTTATTTCGGGCTGAAAAACACGTTTTGAAAAGTGTGCATTTACTGACCCATAACTTACATGGGGTTGACCAAACTTGCAGAAACATGTTTATTTCTGCTGAAAAACACGTTTTGACACTTTCTGCACACTGGGGTTAAGAGCTGAGTGTGTGGGCTCTTCTGAGCCTTGATGTTACATGGGGATTCAGTTGTCTGAAAAAACGCGTTTATTTCGGGCTGAAAAACACGTTTTGAAAAGTGTGCATTTACTGCCCCATAACTTACATGGGGTTGACCAAACTTGCAGAAACATGTTTATTTCTGCTGAAAAACACGTTCTGACACTTTCTGCACACTGGGGTTAAGATCTGAGTGTGTGGGCTCTTCTGAGCCTTGCTGTTACATGGGGATTCAGTTGTCTGAAAAAACGCGTTTATTTCGGGCTGAAAAACACGTTTTGAAAAGTGTGCATTTACTGACCCATAACTTACATGGGGTTGACCAAACTTGCAGAAACATGTTTATTTCTGCTGAAAAACACGTTTTGACACTTTCTGCACACTGGGGTTAAGAGCTGAGTGTGTGGGCTCTTCTGAGCCTTGATGTTACATGGGGATTCAGTTGTCTGAAAAAACGCGTTTATTTCGGGCTGAAAAACACGTTTTGAAAAGTGTGCATTTACTGCCCCATAACTTACATGGGGTTGACCAAACTTGCAGAAACATGTTTATTTCTGCTGAAAAACACGTTTTGACACTTTCTGCACACTGGGGTTAAGAGCTGAGTGTGTGGGCTCTTCTGAGCCTTGCTGTTACATGGGGATTCAGTTGTCTGAAAAAACGCGTTTATTTCGGGCTGAAAAACACGTTTTGAAAAGTGTGCATTTACTGCCCCATAACTTACATGGGGTTGACCAAACTTGCAGAAACATGTTTATTTCTGCTGAAAAACACGTTTTGACACTTTCTGCACACTGGGGTTAAGAGCTGAGTGTGTGGGCTCTTCTGAGCCTTGATGTTACATGGGGATTCAGTTGTCTGAAAAAACGCGTTTATTTCGGGCTGAAAAACACGTTTTGAAAAGTGTGCATTTACTGCCCCATAACTTACATGGGGTTGACCAAACTTGCAGAAACATGTTTATTTCTGCTGAAAAACACGTTCTGACACTTTCTGCACAATGGGGTTAAGATCTGAGTGTGTGGGCTCTTCTGAGCATTGCTGTTACATGGGGATTCAGTTGTCTGAAAAAACGCGTTTATTTCGGGCTGAAAAACACGTTTTGAAAAGTGTGCATTTACTGCCCCATAACTTACATGGGGTTGACCAAACTTGCAGAAACATGTTTATTTCTGCTGAAAAACACGTTTTGACACTTTCTGCACACTGGGGTTAAGATCTGAGTGTGTGGGCTCTTCTGAGCCTTGCTGTTACATGGGGATTCAGTTGTCTGAAAAAACGCGTTTATTTCGGGCTGAAAAACACGTTTTGAAAAGTGTGCATTTACTGACCCATAACTTACATGGGGTTGACCAAACTTGCAGAAACATGTTTATTTCTGCTGAAAAACACGTTTTGACACTTTCTGCACACTGGGGTTAAGAGCTGAGTGTGTGGGCTCTTCTGAGCCTTGATGTTACATGGGGATTCAGTTGTCTGAAAAAACGCGTTTATTTCGGGCTGAAAAACACGTTTTGAAAAGTGTGCATTTACTGCCCCATAACTTACATGGGGTTGACCAAACTTGCAGAAACATGTTTATTTCTGCTGAAAAACACGTTCTGACACTTTCTGCACAATGGGGTTAAGATCTGAGTGTGTGGGCTCTTCTGAGCCTTGCTGTTACATGGGGATTCAGTTGTCTGAAAAAACGCGTTTATTTCGGGCTGAAAAACACGTTTTGAAAAGTGTGCATTTACTGCCCCATAACTTACATGGGGTTGACCAAACTTGCAGAAACATGTTTATTTCTGCTGAAAAACACATTTTGACACTTTCTGCACACTGGGGTTAAGAGCTGAGTGTGTGGGCTCTTCTGAGCCTTGATGTTACATGGGGATTCAGTTGTCTGAAAAAACGCGTTTATTTCGGGCTGAAAAACACGTTTTGAAAAGTGTGCATTTACTGCCCCATAACTTACATGGGGTTGACCAAACTTGCAGAAACATGTTTATTTCTGCTGAAAAACACGTTCTGACACTTTCTGCACACTGGGGTTAAGATCTGAGTGTGTGGGCTCTTCTGAGCTTTGCTGTTACATGGGGATTCAGTTGTCTGAAAAAACGCGTTTATTTCGGGCTGAAAAACACGTTTTGAAAAGTGTGCATTTACTGCCCCATAACTTACATGGGGTTGACCAAACTTGCAGAAACATGTTTATTTCTGCTGAAAAACACATTTTGACACTTTCTGCACACTGGGGTTAAGAGCTGAGTGTGTGGGCTCTTCTGAGCCTTGATGTTACATGGGGATTCAGTTGTCTGAAAAAACGCGTTTATTTCGGGCTGAAAAACACGTTTTGAAAAGTGTGCATTTACTGCCCCATAACTTACATGGGGTTGACCAAACTTGCAGAAACATGTTTATTTCTGATGAAAAACACGTTTTGACACTTTCTGCACACTGGGGTTAAGAGCTGAGTGTGTGGGCTCTTCTGAGCTTTGCTGTTACATGGGGATTCAGTTGTCTGAAAAAACGCGTTTATTTCGGGCTGAAAAACACGTTTTGAAAAGTGTGCATTTACTGCCCCATAACTTACATGGGGTTGACCAAACTTGCAGAAACATGTTTATTTCTGCTGAAAAACACGTTTTGACACTGTCTGCACACTGGGGTTAAGAGCTGAGTGTGTGGGCTCTTCTGAGCCTTGCTGTTACATGGAGATTCAGTTGTCTGAAAAAACGCGTTTATTTCGGGCTGAAAAACACGTTTTGAAAAGTGTGCATTTACTGCCCCATAACTTACATGGGGTTGACCAAACTTGCAGAAACATGTTTATTTCTGCTGAAAAACACATTTTGACACTTTCTGCACACTGGGGTTAAGAGCTGAGTGTGTGGGCTCTTCTGAGCCTTGATGTTACATGGGGATTCAGTTGTCTGAAAAAACGCGTTTATTTCGGGCTGAAAAACACGTTTTGAACAGTGTGCATTTACTGCCCCATAACTTACATGGGGTTGACCAAACTTGCAGAAACATGTTTATTTCTGCTGAAAAACACGTTTTGACACTTTCTGCACACTGGGGTTAAGATCTGAGTGTGTGGGCTCTTCTGAGCCTTGATGTTACATGGGAATTCAGTTGTCTGAAAAAACGCGTTTATTTCGGGCTGAAAAACACGTTTTGAAAAGTGTGCATTTACTGCCCCATAACTTACATGGGGTTGACCAAACTTGCAGAAACATGTTTATTTCTGCTGAAAAACACGTTTTGACACTTTCTGCACACTGGGGTTAAGAGCTGAGTGTGTGGGCTCTTCTGAGCCTTGATGTTACATGGGGATTCAGTTGTCTGAAAAAACGCGTTTATTTCGGGCTGAAAAACACGTTTTGAAAAGTGTGCATTTACTGCCCCATAACTTACATGGGGTTGACCAAACTTGCAGAAACATGTTTATTTCTGCAGAAAAACACGTTCTGACACTTTCTGCACACTGGGGTTAAGAGCTGAGTGTGTGGGCTCTTCTGAGCCTTGATGTTACATGGGGATTCAGTTGTCTGAAAAAACGCGTTTATTTCGGGCTGAAAAACACGTTTTGAAAAGTGTGCATTTACTGCCCCATAACTTACATGGGGTTGACCAAACTTGCAGAAACATGTTTATTTCTGCTGAAAAACACATTTTGACACTTTCTGCACACTGGGGTTAAGAGCTGAGTGTGTGGGCTCTTCTGAGCCTTGCTGTTACATGGAGATTCAGTTGTCTAAAAAAACGCGTTTATTTCGGGCTGAAAAACACGTTTTGAAAAGTGTGCATTTACTGCCCCATAACTTACATGGGGTTGACCAAACTTGCAGAAACATGTTTATTTCTGCTGAAAAACACATTTTGACACTTTCTGCACACTGGGGTTAAGAGCTGAGTGTGTGGGCTCTTCTGAGCCTTGATGTTACATGGGGATTCAGTTGTCTGAAAAAACGCGTTTATTTCGGGCTGAAAAACACGTTTTGAAAAGTGTGCATTTACTGCCCCATAACTTACATGGGGTTGACCAAACTTGCAGAAACATGTTTATTTCTGCTGAAAAACACGTTTTGACACTTTCTGCACACTGGGGTTAAGATCTGAGTGTCTGGGCTCTTCTGAGCCTTGATGTTACATGGGAATTCAGTTGTCTGAAAAAACGCGTTTATTTCGGGCTGAAAAACACGTTTTGAAAAGTGTGCATTTACTGCCCCATAACTTACATGGGGTTGACCAAACTTGCAGAAACATGTTTATTTCTGCTGAAAAACACGTTCTGACACTTTCTGCACACTGGGGTTAAGATCTGAGTGTGTGGGCTCTTCTGAGCTTTGCTGTTACATGGGGATTCAGTTGTCTGAAAAAACGCGTTTATTTCGGGCTGAAAAACACGTTTTGAAAAGTGTGCATTTACTGACCCATAACTTACATGGGGTTGACCAAACTTGCAGAAACATGTTTATTTCTGCTGAAAAACACGTTTTGACACTTTCTGCACACTGGGGTTAAGAGCTGAGTGTGTGGGCTCTTCTGAGCCTTGCTGTTACATGGAGATTCAGTTGTCTGAAAAAACGCGTTTATTTCGGGCTGAAAAACACGTTTTGAAAAGTGTGCATTTACTGCCCCATAACTTACATGGGGTTGACCAAACTTGCAGAAACATGTTTATTTCTGCTGAAAAACACATTTTGACACTTTCTGCACACTGGGGTTAAGAGCTGAGTGTGTGGGCTCTTCTGAGCTTTGCTGTTACATGGGGATTCAGTTGTCTGAAAAAACGCGTTTATTTCGGGCTGAAAAACACGTTTTGAAAAGTGTGCATTTACTGACCCATAACTTACATGGGGTTGACCAAACTTGCAGAAACATGTTTATTTCTGCTGAAAAACACGTTTTGACACTTTCTGCACACTGGGGTTAAGAGCTGAGTGTGTGGGCTCTTCTGAGCCTTGATGTTACATGGGGATTCAGTTGTCTGAAAAAACGCGTTTATTTCGGGCTGAAAAACACGTTTTGAAAAGTGTGCATTTACTGCCCCATAACTTACATGGGGTTGACCAAACTTGCAGAAACATGTTTATTTCTGCAGAAAAACACGTTCTGACACTTTCTGCACAATGGGGTTAAGATCTGAGTGTGTGGGCTCTTCTGAGCCTTGCTGTTACATGGGGATTCAGTTGTCTGAAAAAACGCGTTTATTTCGGGCTGAAAAACACGTTTTGAAAAGTGTGCATTTACTGCCCCATAACTTACATGGGGTTGACCAAACTTGCAGAAACATGTTTATTTCTGCTGAAAAACACATTTTGACACTTTCTGCACACTGGGGTTAAGAGCTGAGTGTGTGGGCTCTTCTGAGCCTTGATGTTACATGGGGATTCAGTTGTCTGAAAAAACGCGTTTATTTCGGGCTGAAAAACACGTTTTGAAAAGTGTGCATTTACTGCCCCATAACTTACATGGGGTTGACCAAACTTGCAGAAACATGTTTATTTCTGCTGAAAAACACGTTCTGACACTTTCTGCACACTGGGGTTAAGATCTGAGTGTGTGGGCTCTTCTGAGCCTTGCTGTTACATGGGGATTCAGTTGTCTGAAAAAACGCGTTTATTTCGGGCTGAAAAACACGTTTTGAAAAGTGTGCATTTACTGACCCATAACTTACATGGGGTTGACCAAACTTGCAGAAACATGTTTATTTCTGCTGAAAAACACGTTTTGACACTTTCTGCACACTAGGGTTAAGAGCTGAGTGTGTGGGCTCTTCTGAGCCTTGATGTTACATGGGGATTCAGTTGTCTGAAAAAACGCGTTTATTTCGGGCTGAAAAACACGTTTTGAAAAGTGTGCTGTTACTGCCCCATAACTTACATGGGGTTGACCAAACTTGCAGAAACATGTTTATTTCTGCTGAAAAACACGTTTTGACACTTTCTGCACACTGGGGTTAAGAGCTGAGTGTGTGGGCTCTTCTGAGCCTTGCTGTTACATGGGGATTCAGTTGTCTGAAAAAACGCGTTTATTTCGGGCTGAAAAACACGTTTTGAAAAGTGTGCATTTACTGCCCCATAACTTACATGGGGTTGACCAAACTTGCAGAAACATGTTTATTTCTGCTGAAAAACACGTTTTGACACTTTCTGCACACTGGGGTTAAGATCTGAGTGTCTGGGCTCTTCTGAGCCTTGATGTTACATGGGAATTCAGTTGTCTGAAAAAACGCGTTTATTTCGGGCTGAAAAACACGTTTTGAAAAGTGTGCATTTACTGCCCCATAACTTACATGGGGTTGACCAAACTTGCAGAAACATGTTTATTTCTGCTGAAAAACACGTTCTGACACTTTCTGCACACTGGGGTTAAGATCTGAGTGTGTGGGCTCTTCTGAGCCTTGCTGTTACATGGGGATTCAGTTGTCTGAAAAAACACGTTTATTTCGGGCTGAAAAACACGTTTTGAAAAGTGTGCATTTACTGACCCATAACTTACATGGGGTTGACCAAACTTGCAGAAACATGTTTATTTCTGCTGAAAAACACGTTCTGACACTTTCTGCACACTGGGGTTAAGATCTGAGTGTGTGGGCTCTTCTGAGCCTTGCTGTTACATGGGGATTCAGTTGTCTGAAAAAACACGTTTATTTCGGGCTGAAAAACACGTTTTGAAAAGTGTGCATTTACTGACCCATAACTTACATGGGGTTGACCAAACTTGCAGAAACATGTTTATTTCTGCTGAAAAACACGTTTTGACACTTTCTGCACACTGGGGTTAAGAGCTGAGTGTGTGGGCTCTTCTGAGCCTTGATGTTACATGGGGATTCAGTTGTCTGAAAAAACGCGTTTATTTCGGGCTGAAAAACACGTTTTGAAAAGTGTGCATTTACTGCCCCATAACTTACATGGGGTTGACCAAACTTGCAGAAACATGTTTATTTCTGCTGAAAAACACGTTCTGACACTTTCTGCACACTGGGGTTAAGATCTGAGTGTGTGGGCTCTTCTGAGCCTTGCTGTTACATGGGGATTCAGTTGTCTGAAAAAACGCGTTTATTTCGGGCTGAAAAACACGTTTTGAAAAGTGTGCATTTACTGACCCATAACTTACATGGGGTTGACCAAACTTGCAGAAACATGTTTATTTCTGCTGAAAAACACGTTTTGACACTTTCTGCACACTGGGGTTAAGAGCTGAGTGTGTGGGCTCTTCTGAGCCTTGATGTTACATGGGGATTCAGTTGTCTGAAAAAACGCGTTTATTTCGGGCTGAAAAACACGTTTTGAAAAGTGTGCATTTACTGCCCCATAACTTACATGGGGTTGACCAAACTTGCAGAAACATGTTTATTTCTGCAGAAAAACACGTTCTGACACTTTCTGCACACTGGGGTTAAGAGCTGAGTGTGTGGGCTCTTCTGAGCCTTGCTGTTACATGGGGATTCAGTTGTCTGAAAAAACGCGTTTATTTCGGGCTGAAAAACACGTTTTGAAAAGTGTGCATTTACTGCCCCATAACTTACATGGGGTTGACCAAACTTGCAGAAACATGTTTATTTCTGCTGAAAAACACGTTTTGACACTTTCTGCACACTGGGGTTAAGATCTGAGTGTGTGGGCTCTTCTGAGCCTTGATGTTACATGGGGATTCAGTTGTCTGAAAAAACGCGTTTATTTCGGGCTGAAAAACACGTTTTGAAAAGTGTGCATTTACTGCCCCATAACTTACATGGGGTTGACCAAACTTGCAGAAACATGTTTATTTCTGCTGAAAAACACGTTTTGACACTTTCTGCACACTGGGGTTAAGAGCTGAGTGTGTGGGCTCTTCTGAGCCTTGATGTTACATGGGGATTCAGTTGTCTGAAAAAACGCGTTTATTTCGGGCTGAAAAACACGTTTTGAAAAGTGTGCATTTACTGCCCCATAACTTACATGGGGTTGACCAAACTTGCAGAAACATGTTTATTTCTGCTGAAAAACACGTTCTGACACTTTCTGCACACTGGGGTTAAGATCTGAGTGTGTGGGCTCTTCTGAGCCTTGCTGTTACATGGGGATTCAGTTGTCTGAAAAAACGCGTTTATTTCGGGCTGAAAAACACGTTTTGAAAAGTGTGCATTTACTGACCCATAACTTACATGGGGTTGACCAAACTTGCAGAAACATGTTTATTTCTGCTGAAAAACACGTTTTGACACTTTCTGCACACTAGGGTTAAGAGCTGAGTGTGTGGGCTCTTCTGAGCCTTGATGTTACATGGGGATTCAGTTGTCTGAAAAAACGCGTTTATTTCGGGCTGAAAAACACGTTTTGAAAAGTGTGCATTTACTGCCCCATAACTTACATGGGGTTGACCAAACTTGCAGAAACATGTTTATTTCTGCTGAAAAACACGTTTTGACACTTTCTGCACACTGGGGTTAAGATCTGAGTGTCTGGGCTCTTCTGAGCCTTGATGTTACATGGGAATTCAGTTGTCTGAAAAAACGCGTTTATTTCGGGCTAAAAAACACGTTTTGAAAAGTGTGCATTTACTGCCCCATAACTTACATGGGGTTGACCAAACTTGCAGAAACATGTTTATTTCTGCTGAAAAACACGTTCTGACACTTTCTGCACACTGGGGTTAAGATCTGAGTGTGTGGGCTCTTCTGAGCTTTGCTGTTACATGGGGATTCAGTTGTCTGAAAAAACGCGTTTATTTCGGGCTGAAAAACACGTTTTGAAAAGTGTGCATTTACTGACCCATAACTTACATGGGGTTGACCAAACTTGCAGAAACATGTTTATTTCTGCTGAAAAACACGTTTTGACACTTTCTGCACACTGGGGTTAAGAGCTGAGTGTGTGGGCTCTTCTGAGCCTTGCTGTTACATGGAGATTCAGTTGTCTGAAAAAACGCGTTTATTTCGGGCTGAAAAACACGTTTTGAAAAGTGTGCATTTACTGCCCCATAACTTACATGGGGTTGACCAAACTTGCAGAAACATGTTTATTTCTGCTGAAAAACACATTTTGACACTTTCTGCACACTGGGGTTAAGAGCTGAGTGTGTGGGCTCTTCTGAGCTTTGCTGTTACATGGGGATTCAGTTGTCTGAAAAAACGCGTTTATTTCGGGCTGAAAAACACGTTTTGAAAAGTGTGCATTTACTGACCCATAACTTACATGGGGTTGACCAAACTTGCAGAAACATGTTTATTTCTGCTGAAAAACACGTTTTGACACTTTCTGCACACTGGGGTTAAGAGCTGAGTGTGTGGGCTCTTCTGAGCCTTGATGTTACATGGGGATTCAGTTGTCTGAAAAAACGCGTTTATTTCGGGCTGAAAAACACGTTTTGAAAAGTGTGCATTTACTGCCCCATAACTTACATGGGGTTGACCAAACTTGCAGAAACATGTTTATTTCTGCAGAAAAACACGTTCTGACACTTTCTGCACAATGGGGTTAAGATCTGAGTGTGTGGGCTCTTCTGAGCCTTGCTGTTACATGGGGATTCAGTTGTCTGAAAAAACGCGTTTATTTCGGGCTGAAAAACACGTTTTGAAAAGTGTGCATTTACTGCCCCATAACTTACATGGGGTTGACCAAACTTGCAGAAACATGTTTATTTCTGCTGAAAAACACATTTTGACACTTTCTGCACACTGGGGTTAAGAGCTGAGTGTGTGGGCTCTTCTGAGCCTTGATGTTACATGGGGATTCAGTTGTCTGAAAAAACGCGTTTATTTCGGGCTGAAAAACACGTTTTGAAAAGTGTGCATTTACTGCCCCATAACTTACATGGGGTTGACCAAACTTGCAGAAACATGTTTATTTCTGCTGAAAAACACGTTCTGACACTTTCTGCACACTGGGGTTAAGATCTGAGTGTGTGGGCTCTTCTGAGCCTTGCTGTTACATGGGGATTCAGTTGTCTGAAAAAACGCGTTTATTTCGGGCTGAAAAACACGTTTTGAAAAGTGTGCATTTACTGACCCATAACTTACATGGGGTTGACCAAACTTGCAGAAACATGTTTATTTCTGCTGAAAAACACGTTTTGACACTTTCTGCACACTAGGGTTAAGAGCTGAGTGTGTGGGCTCTTCTGAGCCTTGATGTTACATGGGGATTCAGTTGTCTGAAAAAACGCGTTTATTTCGGGCTGAAAAACACGTTTTGAAAAGTGTGCTGTTACTGCCCCATAACTTACATGGGGTTGACCAAACTTGCAGAAACATGTTTATTTCTGCTGAAAAACACGTTTTGACACTTTCTGCACACTGGGGTTAAGAGCTGAGTGTGTGGGCTCTTCTGAGCCTTGCTGTTACATGGGGATTCAGTTGTCTGAAAAAACGCGTTTATTTCGGGCTGAAAAACACGTTTTGAAAAGTGTGCATTTACTGCCCCATAACTTACATGGGGTTGACCAAACTTGCAGAAACATGTTTATTTCTGCTGAAAAACACGTTTTGACACTTTCTGCACACTGGGGTTAAGATCTGAGTGTCTGGGCTCTTCTGAGCCTTGATGTTACATGGGAATTCAGTTGTCTGAAAAAACGCGTTTATTTCGGGCTGAAAAACACGTTTTGAAAAGTGTGCATTTACTGCCCCATAACTTACATGGGGTTGACCAAACTTGCAGAAACATGTTTATTTCTGCTGAAAAACACGTTCTGACACTTTCTGCACACTGGGGTTAAGATCTGAGTGTGTGGGCTCTTCTGAGCCTTGCTGTTACATGGGGATTCAGTTGTCTGAAAAAACACGTTTATTTCGGGCTGAAAAACACGTTTTGAAAAGTGTGCATTTACTGACCCATAACTTACATGGGGTTGACCAAACTTGCAGAAACATGTTTATTTCTGCTGAAAAACACGTTCTGACACTTTCTGCACACTGGGGTTAAGATCTGAGTGTGTGGGCTCTTCTGAGCCTTGCTGTTACATGGGGATTCAGTTGTCTGAAAAAACACGTTTATTTCGGGCTGAAAAACACGTTTTGAAAAGTGTGCATTTACTGACCCATAACTTACATGGGGTTGACCAAACTTGCAGAAACATGTTTATTTCTGCTGAAAAACACGTTTTGACACTTTCTGCACACTGGGGTTAAGAGCTGAGTGTGTGGGCTCTTCTGAGCCTTGATGTTACATGGGGATTCAGTTGTCTGAAAAAACGCGTTTATTTCGGGCTGAAAAACACGTTTTGAAAAGTGTGCATTTACTGCCCCATAACTTACATGGGGTTGACCAAACTTGCAGAAACATGTTTATTTCTGCTGAAAAACACGTTCTGACACTTTCTGCACACTGGGGTTAAGATCTGAGTGTGTGGGCTCTTCTGAGCCTTGCTGTTACATGGGGATTCAGTTGTCTGAAAAAACGCGTTTATTTCGGGCTGAAAAACACGTTTTGAAAAGTGTGCATTTACTGACCCATAACTTACATGGGGTTGACCAAACTTGCAGAAACATGTTTATTTCTGCTGAAAAACACGTTTTGACACTTTCTGCACACTGGGGTTAAGAGCTGAGTGTGTGGGCTCTTCTGAGCCTTGATGTTACATGGGGATTCAGTTGTCTGAAAAAACGCGTTTATTTCGGGCTGAAAAACACGTTTTGAAAAGTGTGCATTTACTGCCCCATAACTTACATGGGGTTGACCAAACTTGCAGAAACATGTTTATTTCTGCAGAAAAACACGTTCTGACACTTTCTGCACACTGGGGTTAAGAGCTGAGTGTGTGGGCTCTTCTGAGCCTTGCTGTTACATGGGGATTCAGTTGTCTGAAAAAACGCGTTTATTTCGGGCTGAAAAACACGTTTTGAAAAGTGTGCATTTACTGCCCCATAACTTACATGGGGTTGACCAAACTTGCAGAAACATGTTTATTTCTGCTGAAAAACACGTTTTGACACTTTCTGCACACTGGGGTTAAGATCTGAGTGTGTGGGCTCTTCTGAGCCTTGATGTTACATGGGGATTCAGTTGTCTGAAAAAACGCGTTTATTTCGGGCTGAAAAACACGTTTTGAAAAGTGTGCATTTACTGCCCCATAACTTACATGGGGTTGACCAAACTTGCAGAAACATGTTTATTTCTGCTGAAAAACACGTTTTGACACTTTCTGCACACTGGGGTTAAGAGCTGAGTGTGTGGGCTCTTCTGAGCCTTGATGTTACATGGGGATTCAGTTGTCTGAAAAAACGCGTTTATTTCGGGCTGAAAAACACGTTTTGAAAAGTGTGCATTTACTGCCCCATAACTTACATGGGGTTGACCAAACTTGCAGAAACATGTTTATTTCTGCTGAAAAACACGTTCTGACACTTTCTGCACACTGGGGTTAAGATCTGAGTGTGTGGGCTCTTCTGAGCCTTGCTGTTACATGGGGATTCAGTTGTCTGAAAAAACGCGTTTATTTCGGGCTGAAAAACACGTTTTGAAAAGTGTGCATTTACTGACCCATAACTTACATGGGGTTGACCAAACTTGCAGAAACATGTTTATTTCTGCTGAAAAACACGTTTTGACACTTTCTGCACACTAGGGTTAAGAGCTGAGTGTGTGGGCTCTTCTGAGCCTTGATGTTACATGGGGATTCAGTTGTCTGAAAAAACGCGTTTATTTCGGGCTGAAAAACACGTTTTGAAAAGTGTGCTGTTACTGCCCCATAACTTACATGGGGTTGACCAAACTTGCAGAAACATGTTTATTTCTGCTGAAAAACACGTTTTGACACTTTCTGCACACTGGGGTTAAGAGCTGAGTGTGTGGGCTCTTCTGAGCCTTGCTGTTACATGGGGATTCAGTTGTCTGAAAAAACGCGTTTATTTCGGGCTGAAAAACACGTTTTGAAAAGTGTGCATTTACTGCCCCATAACTTACATGGGGTTGACCAAACTTGCAGAAACATGTTTATTTCTGCTGAAAAACACGTTTTGACACTTTCTGCACACTGGGGTTAAGATCTGAGTGTCTGGGCTCTTCTGAGCCTTGATGTTACATGGGAATTCAGTTGTCTGAAAAAACGCGTTTATTTCGGGCTGAAAAACACGTTTTGAAAAGTGTGCATTTACTGCCCCATAACTTACATGGGGTTGACCAAACTTGCAGAAACATGTTTATTTCTGCTGAAAAACACGTTCTGACACTTTCTGCACACTGGGGTTAAGATCTGAGTGTGTGGGCTCTTCTGAGCCTTGCTGTTACATGGGGATTCAGTTGTCTGAAAAAACGCGTTTATTTCGGGCTGAAAAACACGTTTTGAAAAGTGTGCATTTACTGACCCATAACTTACATGGGGTTGACCAAACTTGCAGAAACATGTTTATTTCTGCTGAAAAACACGTTTTGACACTTTCTGCACACTGGGGTTAAGAGCTGAGTGTGTGGGCTCTTCTGAGCCTTGATGTTACATGGGGATTCAGTTGTCTGAAAAAACGCGTTTATTTCGGGCTGAAAAACACGTTTTGAAAAGTGTGCATTTACTGCCCCATAACTTACATGGGGTTGACCAAACTTGCAGAAACATGTTTATTTCTGCTGAAAAACACGTTCTGACACTTTCTGCACACTGGGGTTAAGATCTGAGTGTGTGGGCTCTTCTGAGCCTTGCTGTTACATGGGGATTCAGTTGTCTGAAAAAACGCGTTTATTTCGGGCTGAAAAACACGTTTTGAAAAGTGTGCATTTACTGACCCATAACTTACATGGGGTTGACCAAACTTGCAGAAACATGTTTATTTCTGCTGAAAAACACGTTTTGACACTTTCTGCACACTGGGGTTAAGAGCTGAGTGTGTGGGCTCTTCTGAGCCTTGATGTTACATGGGGATTCAGTTGTCTGAAAAAACGCGTTTATTTCGGGCTGAAAAACACGTTTTGAAAAGTGTGCATTTACTGCCCCATAACTTACATGGGGTTGACCAAACTTGCAGAAACATGTTTATTTCTGCAGAAAAACACGTTCTGACACTTTCTGCACACTGGGGTTAAGAGCTGAGTGTGTGGGCTCTTCTGAGTCTTGCTGTTACATGGGGATTCAGTTGTCTGAAAAAACGCGTTTATTTCGGGCTGAAAAACACGTTTTGAAAAGTGTGCATTTACTGCCCCATAACTTACATGGGGTTGACCAAACTTGCAGAAACATGTTTATTTCTGCTGAAAAACACGTTTTGACACTTTCTGCACACTGGGGTTAAGATCTGAGTGTGTGGGCTCTTCTGAGCCTTGATGTTACATGGGGATTCAGTTGTCTGAAAAAACGCGTTTATTTCGGGCTGAAAAACACGTTTTGAAAAGTGTGCATTTACTGCCCCATAACTTACATGGGGTTGACCAAACTTGCAGAAACATGTTTATTTCTGCTGAAAAACACGTTTTGACACTTTCTGCACACTGGGGTTAAGAGCTGAGTGTGTGGGCTCTTCTGAGCCTTGATGTTACATGGGGATTCAGTTGTCTGAAAAAACGCGTTTATTTCGGGCTGAAAAACACGTTTTGAAAAGTGTGCATTTACTGCCCCATAACTTACATGGGGTTGACCAAACTTGCAGAAACATGTTTATTTCTGCTGAAAAACACGTTCTGACACTTTCTGCACACTGGGGTTAAGATCTGAGTGTGTGGGCTCTTCTGAGCCTTGCTGTTACATGGGGATTCAGTTGTCTGAAAAAACGCGTTTATTTCGGGCTGAAAAACACGTTTTGAAAAGTGTGCATTTACTGACCCATAACTTACATGGGGTTGACCAAACTTGCAGAAACATGTTTATTTCTGCTGAAAAACACGTTTTGACACTTTCTGCACACTGGGGTTAAGAGCTGAGTGTGTGGGCTCTTCTGAGCCTTGATGTTACATGGGGATTCAGTTGTCTGAAAAAACGCGTTTATTTCGGGCTGAAAAACACGTTTTGAAAAGTGTGCATTTACTGCCCCATAACTTACATGGGGTTGACCAAACTTGCAGAAACATGTTTATTTCTGCTGAAAAACACGTTCTGACACTTTCTGCACACTGGGGTTAAGATCTGAGTGTGTGGGCTCTTCTGAGCCTTGCTGTTACATGGGGATTCAGTTGTCTGAAAAAACGCGTTTATTTCGGGCTGAAAAACACGTTTTGAAAAGTGTGCATTTACTGACCCATAACTTACATGGGGTTGACCAAACTTGCAGAAACATGTTTATTTCTGCTGAAAAACACGTTTTAACACTTTCTGCACACTGGGGTTAAGAGCTGAGTGTGTGGGCTCTTCTGAGCCTTGATGTTACATGGGGATTCAGTTGTCTGAAAAAACGCGTTTATTTCGGGCTGAAAAACACGTTTTGAAAAGTGTGCATTTACTGCCCCATAACTTACATGGGGTTGACCAAACTTGCAGAAACATGTTTATTTCTGCTGAAAAACACGTTTTGACACTTTCTGCACACTGGGGTTAAGAGCTGAGTGTGTGGGCTCTTCTGAGCCTTGCTGTTACATGGGGATTCAGTTGTCTGAAAAAACCCGTTTATTTCGGGCTGAAAAACACGTTTTGAAAAGTGTGCATTTACTGCCCCATAACTTACATGGGGTTGACCAAACTTGCAGAAACATGTTTATTTCTGCTGAAAAACACGTTTTGACACTTTCTGCACACTGGGGTTAAGAGCTGAGTGTGTGGGCTCTTCTGAGCCTTGATGTTACATGGGGATTCAGTTGTCTGAAAAAACGCGTTTATTTCGGGCTGAAAAACACGTTTTGAAAAGTGTGCATTTACTGCCCCATAACTTACATGGGGTTGACCAAACTTGCAGAAACATGTTTATTTCTGCTGAAAAACACGTTCTGACACTTTCTGCACAATGGGGTTAAGATCTGAGTGTGTGGGCTCTTCTGAGCATTGCTGTTACATGGGGATTCAGTTGTCTGAAAAAACGCGTTTATTTCGGGCTGAAAAACACGTTTTGAAAAGTGTGCATTTACTGCCCCATAACTTACATGGGGTTGACCAAACTTGCAGAAACATGTTTATTTCTGCTGAAAAACACGTTTTGACACTTTCTGCACACTGGGGTTAAGATCTGAGTGTGTGGGCTCTTCTGAGCCTTGCTGTTACATGGGGATTCAGTTGTCTGAAAAAACGCGTTTATTTCGGGCTGAAAAACACGTTTTGAAAAGTGTGCATTTACTGACCCATAACTTACATGGGGTTGACCAAACTTGCAGAAACATGTTTATTTCTGCTGAAAAACACGTTTTGACACTTTCTGCACACTGGGGTTAAGAGCTGAGTGTGTGGGCTCTTCTGAGCCTTGATGTTACATGGGGATTCAGTTGTCTGAAAAAACGCGTTTATTTCGGGCTGAAAAACACGTTTTGAAAAGTGTGCATTTACTGCCCCATAACTTACATGGGGTTGACCAAACTTGCAGAAACATGTTTATTTCTGCTGAAAAACACGTTCTGACACTTTCTGCACAATGGGGTTAAGATCTGAGTGTGTGGGCTCTTCTGAGCCTTGCTGTTACATGGGGATTCAGTTGTCTGAAAAAACGCGTTTATTTCGGGCTGAAAAACACGTTTTGAAAAGTGTGCATTTACTGCCCCATAACTTACATGGGGTTGACCAAACTTGCAGAAACATGTTTATTTCTGCTGAAAAAAACATTTTGACACTTTCTGCACACTGGGGTTAAGAGCTGAGTGTGTGGGCTCTTCTGAGCCTTGATGTTACATGGGGATTCAGTTGTCTGAAAAAACGCGTTTATTTCGGGCTGAAAAACACGTTTTGAAAAGTGTGCATTTACTGCCCCATAACTTACATGGGGTTGACCAAACTTGCAGAAACATGTTTATTTCTGCTGAAAAACACGTTCTGACACTTTCTGCACACTGGGGTTAAGATCTGAGTGTGTGGGCTCTTCTGAGCTTTGCTGTTACATGGGGATTCAGTTGTCTGAAAAAACGCGTTTATTTCGGGCTGAAAAACACGTTTTGAAAAGTGTGCATTTACTGCCCCATAACTTACATGGGGTTGACCAAACTTGCAGAAACATGTTTATTTCTGCTGAAAAACACATTTTGACACTTTCTGCACACTGGGGTTAAGAGCTGAGTGTGTGGGCTCTTCTGAGCCTTGATGTTACATGGGGATTCAGTTGACTGAAAAAACGCGTTTATTTCGGGCTGAAAAACACGTTTTGAAAAGTGTGCATTTACTGCCCCATAACTTACATGGGGTTGACCAAACTTGCAGAAACATGTTTATTTCTGATGAAAAACACGTTTTGACACTTTCTGCACACTGGGGTTAAGAGCTGAGTGTGTGGGCTCTTCTGAGCTTTGCTGTTACATGGGGATTCAGTTGTCTGAAAAAACGCGTTTATTTCGGGCTGAAAAACACGTTTTGAAAAGTGTGCATTTACTGCCCCATAACTTACATGGGGTTGACCAAACTTGCAGAAACATGTTTATTTCTGCTGAAAAACACGTTTTGACACTGTCTGCACACTGGGGTTAAGAGCTGAGTGTGTGGGCTCTTCTGAGCCTTGCTGTTACATGGAGATTCAGTTGTCTGAAAAAACGCGTTTATTTCGGGCTGAAAAACACGTTTTGAAAAGTGTGCATTTACTGCCCCATAACTTACATGGGGTTGACCAAACTTGCAGAAACATGTTTATTTCTGCTGAAAAACACATTTTGACACTTTCTGCACACTGGGGTTAAGAGCTGAGTGTGTGGGCTCTTCTGAGCCTTGATGTTACATGGGGATTCAGTTGTCTGAAAAAACGCGTTTATTTCGGGCTGAAAAACACGTTTTGAACAGTGTGCATTTACTGCCCCATAACTTACATGGGGTTGACCAAACTTGCAGAAACATGTTTATTTCTGCTGAAAAACACGTTTTGACACTTTCTGCACACTGGGGTTAAGATCTGAGTGTGTGGGCTCTTCTGAGCCTTGATGTTACATGGGAATTCAGTTGTCTGAAAAAACGCGTTTATTTCGGGCTGAAAAACACGTTTTGAAAAGTGTGCATTTACTGCCCCATAACTTACATGGGGTTGACCAAACTTGCAGAAACATGTTTATTTCTGCTGAAAAACACGTTTTGACACTTTCTGCACACTGGGGTTAAGAGCTGAGTGTGTGGGCTCTTCTGAGCCTTGATGTTACATGGGGATTCAGTTGTCTGAAAAAACGCGTTTATTTCGGGCTGAAAAACACGTTTTGAAAAGTGTGCATTTACTGCCCCATAACTTACATGGGGTTGACCAAACTTGCAGAAACATGTTTATTTCTGCAGAAAAACACGTTCTGACACTTTCTGCACACTGGGGTTAAGAGCTGAGTGTGTGGGCTCTTCTGAGCCTTGATGTTACATGGGGATTCAGTTGTCTGAAAAAACGCGTTTATTTCGGGCTGAAAAACACGTTTTGAAAAGTGTGCATTTACTGCCCCATAACTTACATGGGGTTGACCAAACTTGCAGAAACATGTTTATTTCTGCTGAAAAACACGTTCTGACACTTTCTGCACACTGGGGTTAAGATCTGAGTGTGTGGGCTCTTCTGAGCCTTGCTGTTACATGGGGATTCAGTTGTCTGAAAAAACGCGTTTATTTCGGGCTGAAAAACACGTTTTGAAAAGTGTGCATTTACTGACCCATAACTTACATGGGGTTGACCAAACTTGCAGAAACATGTTTATTTCTGCTGAAAAACACGTTTTGACACTTTCTGCACACTGGGGTTAAGAGCTGAGTGTGTGGGCTCTTCTGAGCCTTGCTGTTACATGGGGATTCAGTTGTCTGAAAAAACGCGTTTATTTCGGGCTGAAAAACACGTTTTGAAAAGTGTGCATTTACTGCCCCATAACTTACATGGGGTTGACCAAACTTGCAGAAACATGTTTATTTCTGCTGAAAAACACGTTTTGACACTTTCTGCACACTGGGGTTAAGATCTGAGTGTCTGGGCTCTTCTGAGCCTTGATGTTACATGGGAATTCAGTTGTCTGAAAAAACGCGTTTATTTCGGGCTGAAAAACACGTTTTGAAAAGTGTGCATTTACTGCCCCATAACTTACATGGGGTTGACCAAACTTGCAGAAACATGTTTATTTCTGCTGAAAAACACGTTCTGACACTTTCTGCACACTGGGGTTAAGATCTGAGTGTGTGGGCTCTTCTGAGCCTTGCTGTTACATGGGGATTCAGTTGTCTGAAAAAACGCGTTTATTTCGGGCTGAAAAACACGTTTTGAAAAGTGTGCATTTACTGACCCATAACTTACATGGGGTTGACCAAACTTGCAGAAACATGTTTATTTCTGCTGAAAAACACGTTTTGACACTTTCTGCACACTGGGGTTAAGAGCTGAGTGTGTGGGCTCTTCTGAGCCTTGATGTTACATGGGGATTCAGTTGTCTGAAAAAACGCGTTTATTTCGGGCTGAAAAACACGTTTTGAAAAGTGTGCATTTACTGCCCCATAACTTACATGGGGTTGACCAAACTTGCAGAAACATGTTTATTTCTGCTGAAAAACACGTTCTGACACTTTCTGCACACTGGGGTTAAGATCTGAGTGTGTGGGCTCTTCTGAGCCTTGCTGTTACATGGGGATTCAGTTGTCTGAGAAAACGCGTTTATTTCGGGCTGAAAAACACGTTTTGAAAAGTGTGCATTTACTGACCCATAACTTACATGGGGTTGACCAAACTTGCAGAAACATGTTTATTTCTGCTGAAAAACACGTTTTGACACTTTCTGCACACTGGGGTTAAGAGCTGAGTGTGTGGGCTCTTCTGAGCCTTGATGTTACATGGGGATTCAGTTGTCTGAAAAAACGCGTTTATTTCGGGCTGAAAAACACGTTTTGAAAAGTGTGCATTTACTGCCCCATAACTTACATGGGGTTGACCAAACTTGCAGAAACATGTTTATTTCTGCTGAAAAACACGTTCTGACACTTTCTGCACACTGGGGTTAAGATCTGAGTGTGTGGGCTCTTCTGAGCCTTGCTGTTACATGGGGATTCAGTTGTCTGAAAAAACGCGTTTATTTCGGGCTGAAAAACACGTTTTGAAAAGTGTGCATTTACTGACCCATAACTTACATGGGGTTGACCAAACTTGCAGAAACATGTTTATTTCTGCTGAAAAACACGTTTTGACACTTTCTGCACACTGGGGTTAAGAGCTGAGTGTGTGGGCTCTTCTGAGCCTTGATGTTACATGGGGATTCAGTTGTCTGAAAAAACGCGTTTATTTCGGGCTGAAAAACACGTTTTGAAAAGTGTGCATTTACTGCCCCATAACTTACATGGGGTTGACCAAACTTGCAGAAACATGTTTATTTCTGCAGAAAAACACGTTCTGACACTTTCTGCACACTGGGGTTAAGAGCTGAGTGTGTGGGCTCTTCTGAGCCTTGATGTTACATGGGGATTCAGTTGTCTGAAAAAACGCGTTTATTTCGGGCTGAAAAACACGTTTTGAAAAGTGTGCATTTACTGCCCCATAACTTACATGGGGTTGACCAAACTTGCAGAAACATGTTTATTTCTGCTGAAAAACACGTTTTGACACTTTCTGCACACTGGGGTTAAGAGCTGAGTGTGTGGGCTCTTCTGAGCCTTGATGTTACATGGGGATTCAGTTGTCTGAAAAAACGCGTTTATTTCGGGCTGAAAAACACGTTTTGAAAAGTGTGCATTTACTGCCCCATAACTTACATGGGGTTGACCAAACTTGCAGAAACATGTTTATTTCTGCTGAAAAACACGTTTTGACACTTTCTGCACACTGGGGTTAAGAGCTGAGTGTGTGGGCTCTTCTGAGCCTTGCTGTTACATGGGGATTCAGTTGTCTGAAAAAACGCGTTTATTTCGGGCTGAAAAACACGTTTTGAAAAGTGTGCATTTACTGCCCCATAACTTACATGGGGTTGACCAAACTTGCAGAAACATGTTTATTTCTGCTGAAAAACACGTTTTGACACTTTCTGCACACTGGGGTTAAGATCTGAGTGTGTGGGCTCTTCTGAGCCTTGATGTTACATGGGGATTCAGTTGTCTGAAAAAACGCGTTTATTTCGGGCTGAAAAACACGTTTTGTAAAGTGTGCATTTACTGCCCCATAACTTACATGGGGTTGACCAAACTTGCAGAAACATGTTTATTTCTGCTGAAAAACACGTTTTGACACTTTCTGCACACTGGGGTTAAGAGCTGAGTGTGTGGGCTCTTCTGAACCTTGCTGTTACATGGGGATTCAGTTGTCTGAAAAAACGCGTTTATTTCGGGCTGAAAAACACGTTTTGAAAAGTGTGCATTTACTGCCCCATAACTTACATGGGGTTGACCAAACTTGCAGAAACATGTTTATTTCTGCTGAAAAACACGTTTTGACACTTTCTGCACACTGGGGTTAAGAGCTGAGTGTGTGGGCTCTTCTGAGCCTTGCTGTTACATGGAGATTCAGTTGTCTAAAAAAACGCGTTTATTTCGGGCTGAAAAACACGTTTTGAAAAGTGTGCATTTACTGCCCCATAACTTACATGGGGTTGACCAAACTTGCAGAAACATGTTTATTTCTGCTGAAAAACACGTTTTGACACTTTCTGCACACTGGGGTTAAGAGCTGAGTGTGTGGGCTCTTCTGAGCCTTGCTGTTACATGGAGATTCAGTTGTCTGAAAAAACGCGTTTATTTCGGGCTGAAAAACACGTTTTGAAAAGTGTGCATTTACTGCCCCATAACTTACATGGGGTTGACCAAACTTGCAGAAACATGTTTATTTCTGCTGAAAAACACATTTTGACACTTTCTGCACACTGGGGTTAAGATCTGAGTGTGTGGGCTCTTCTGAGCCTTGCTGTTACATGGGGATTCAGTTGTCTGAAAAAACGCGTTTATTTCGGGCTGAAAAACACGTTTTGAAAAGTGTGCATTTACTGCCCCATAACTTACATGGGGTTGACCAAACTTGCAGAAACATGTTTATTTCTGCTGAAAAACACGTTTTGACACTTTCTGCACACTGGGGTTAAGAGCTGAGTGTGTGGGCTCTTCTGAGCCTTGCTGTTACATGGGGATTCAGTTGTCTGAAAAAACGCGTTTATTTCGGGCTGAAAAACACGTTTTGAAAAGTGTGCATTTACTGCCCCATAACTTACATGGGGTTGACCAAACTTGCAGAAACATGTTTATTTCTGCTGAAAAACACGTTTTGACACTTTCTGCACACTGGGGTTAAGAGCTGAGTGTGTGGGCTCTTCTGAGCCTTGATGTTACATGGGGATTCAGTTGTCTGAAAAAACGCGTTTATTTCGGGCTGAAAAACACGTTTTGAAAAGTGTGCATTTACTGCCCCATAACTTACATGGGGTTGACCAAACTTGCAGAAACATGTTTATTTCTGCTGAAAAACACGTTCTGACACTTTCTGCACAATGGGGTTAAGATCTGAGTGTGTGGGCTCTTCTGAGCATTGCTGTTACATGGGGATTCAGTTGTCTGAAAAAACGCGTTTATTTCGGGCTGAAAAACACGTTTTGAAAAGTGTGCATTTACTGCCCCATAACTTACATGGGGTTGACCAAACTTGCAGAAACATGTTTATTTCTGCTGAAAAACACGTTTTGACACTTTCTGCACACTGGGGTTAAGATCTGAGTGTGTGGGCTCTTCTGAGCCTTGCTGTTACATGGGGATTCAGTTGTCTGAAAAAACGCGTTTATTTCGGGCTGAAAAACACGTTTTGAAAAGTGTGCATTTACTGACCCATAACTTACATGGGGTTGACCAAACTTGCAGAAACATGTTTATTTCTGCTGAAAAACACGTTTTGACACTTTCTGCACACTGGGGTTAAGAGCTGAGTGTGTGGGCTCTTCTGAGCCTTGATGTTACATGGGGATTCAGTTGTCTGAAAAAACGCGTTTATTTCGGGCTGAAAAACACGTTTTGAAAAGTGTGCATTTACTGCCCCATAACTTACATGGGGTTGACCAAACTTGCAGAAACATGTTTATTTCTGCTGAAAAACACGTTCTGACACTTTCTGCACAATGGGGTTAAGATCTGAGTGTGTGGGCTCTTCTGAGCCTTGCTGTTACATGGGGATTCAGTTGTCTGAAAAAACGCGTTTATTTCGGGCTGAAAAACACGTTTTGAAAAGTGTGCATTTACTGCCCCATAACTTACATGGGGTTGACCAAACTTGCAGAAACATGTTTATTTCTGCTGAAAAACACATTTTGACACTTTCTGCACACTGGGGTTAAGAGCTGAGTGTGTGGGCTCTTCTGAGCCTTGATGTTACATGGGGATTCAGTTGTCTGAAAAAACGCGTTTATTTCGGGCTGAAAAACACGTTTTGAAAAGTGTGCATTTACTGCCCCATAACTTACATGGGGTTGACCAAACTTGCAGAAACATGTTTATTTCTGCTGAAAAACACGTTCTGACACTTTCTGCACACTGGGGTTAAGATCTGAGTGTGTGGGCTCTTCTGAGCTTTGCTGTTACATGGGGATTCAGTTGTCTGAAAAAACGCGTTTATTTCGGGCTGAAAAACACGTTTTGAAAAGTGTGCATTTACTGCCCCATAACTTACATGGGGTTGACCAAACTTGCAGAAACATGTTTATTTCTGCTGAAAAACACATTTTGACACTTTCTGCACACTGGGGTTAAGAGCTGAGTGTGTGGGCTCTTCTGAGCCTTGATGTTACATGGGGATTCAGTTGTCTGAAAAAACGCGTTTATTTCGGGCTGAAAAACACGTTTTGAAAAGTGTGCATTTACTGCCCCATAACTTACATGGGGTTGACCAAACTTGCAGAAACATGTTTATTTCTGATGAAAAACACGTTTTGACACTTTCTGCACACTGGGGTTAAGAGCTGAGTGTGTGGGCTCTTCTGAGCTTTGCTGTTACATGGGGATTCAGTTGTCTGAAAAAACGCGTTTATTTCGGGCTGAAAAACACGTTTTGAAAAGTGTGCATTTACTGCCCCATAACTTACATGGGGTTGACCAAACTTGCAGAAACATGTTTATTTCTGCTGAAAAACACGTTTTGACACTGTCTGCACACTGGGGTTAAGAGCTGAGTGTGTGGGCTCTTCTGAGCCTTGCTGTTACATGGAGATTCAGTTGTCTGAAAAAACGCGTTTATTTCGGGCTGAAAAACACGTTTTGAAAAGTGTGCATTTACTGCCCCATAACTTACATGGGGTTGACCAAACTTGCAGAAACATGTTTATTTCTGCTGAAAAACACATTTTGACACTTTCTGCACACTGGGGTTAAGAGCTGAGTGTGTGGGCTCTTCTGAGCCTTGATGTTACATGGGGATTCAGTTGTCTGAAAAAACGCGTTTATTTCGGGCTGAAAAACACGTTTTGAACAGTGTGCATTTACTGCCCCATAACTTACATGGGGTTGACCAAACTTGCAGAAACATGTTTATTTCTGCTGAAAAACACGTTTTGACACTTTCTGCACACTGGGGTTAAGATCTGAGTGTGTGGGCTCTTCTGAGCCTTGATGTTACATGGGAATTCAGTTGTCTGAAAAAACGCGTTTATTTCGGGCTGAAAAACACGTTTTGAAAAGTGTGCATTTACTGCCCCATAACTTACATGGGGTTGACCAAACTTGCAGAAACATGTTTATTTCTGCTGAAAAACACGTTTTGACACTTTCTGCACACTGGGGTTAAGAGCTGAGTGTGTGGGCTCTTCTGAGCCTTGATGTTACATGGGGATTCAGTTGTCTGAAAAAACGCGTTTATTTCGGGCTGAAAAACACGTTTTGAAAAGTGTGCATTTACTGCCCCATAACTTACATGGGGTTGACCAAACTTGCAGAAACATGTTTATTTCTGCAGAAAAACACGTTCTGACACTTTCTGCACACTGGGGTTAAGAGCTGAGTGTGTGGGCTCTTCTGAGCCTTGATGTTACATGGGGATTCAGTTGTCTGAAAAAACGCGTTTATTTCGGGCTGAAAAACACGTTTTGAAAAGTGTGCATTTACTGCCCCATAACTTACATGGGGTTGACCAAACTTGCAGAAACATGTTTATTTCTGCTGAAAAACACGTTCTGACACTTTCTGCACACTGGGGTTAAGATCTGAGTGTGTGGGCTCTTCTGAGCCTTGCTGTTACATGGGGATTCAGTTGTCTGAAAAAACGCGTTTATTTCGGGCTGAAAAACACGTTTTGAAAAGTGTGCATTTACTGACCCATAACTTACATGGGGTTGACCAAACTTGCAGAAACATGTTTATTTCTGCTGAAAAACACGTTTTGACACTTTCTGCACACTGGGGTTAAGAGCTGAGTGTGTGGGCTCTTCTGAGCCTTGCTGTTACATGGGGATTCAGTTGTCTGAAAAAACGCGTTTATTTCGGGCTGAAAAACACGTTTTGAAAAGTGTGCATTTACTGCCCCATAACTTACATGGGGTTGACCAAACTTGCAGAAACATGTTTATTTCTGCTGAAAAACACGTTTTGACACTTTCTGCACACTGGGGTTAAGATCTGAGTGTCTGGGCTCTTCTGAGCCTTGATGTTACATGGGAATTCAGTTGTCTGAAAAAACGCGTTTATTTCGGGCTGAAAAACACGTTTTGAAAAGTGTGCATTTACTGCCCCATAACTTACATGGGGTTGACCAAACTTGCAGAAACATGTTTATTTCTGCTGAAAAACACGTTCTGACACTTTCTGCACACTGGGGTTAAGATCTGAGTGTGTGGGCTCTTCTGAGCCTTGCTGTTACATGGGGATTCAGTTGTCTGAAAAAACGCGTTTATTTCGGGCTGAAAAACACGTTTTGAAAAGTGTGCATTTACTGACCCATAACTTACATGGGGTTGACCAAACTTGCAGAAACATGTTTATTTCTGCTGAAAAACACGTTTTGACACTTTCTGCACACTGGGGTTAAGAGCTGAGTGTGTGGGCTCTTCTGAGCCTTGATGTTACATGGGGATTCAGTTGTCTGAAAAAACGCGTTTATTTCGGGCTGAAAAACACGTTTTGAAAAGTGTGCATTTACTGCCCCATAACTTACATGGGGTTGACCAAACTTGCAGAAACATGTTTATTTCTGCTGAAAAACACGTTCTGACACTTTCTGCACACTGGGGTTAAGATCTGAGTGTGTGGGCTCTTCTGAGCCTTGCTGTTACATGGGGATTCAGTTGTCTGAAAAAACGCGTTTATTTCGGGCTGAAAAACACGTTTTGAAAAGTGTGCATTTACTGACCCATAACTTACATGGGGTTGACCAAACTTGCAGAAACATGTTTATTTCTGCTGAAAAACACGTTTTGACACTTTCTGCACACTGGGGTTAAGAGCTGAGTGTGTGGGCTCTTCTGAGCCTTGATGTTACATGGGGATTCAGTTGTCTGAAAAAACGCGTTTATTTCGGGCTGAAAAACACGTTTTGAAAAGTGTGCATTTACTGCCCCATAACTTACATGGGGTTGACCAAACTTGCAGAAACATGTTTATTTCTGCTGAAAAACACGTTCTGACACTTTCTGCACACTGGGGTTAAGATCTGAGTGTGTGGGCTCTTCTGAGCCTTGCTGTTACATGGGGATTCAGTTGTCTGAAAAAACGCGTTTATTTCGGGCTGAAAAACACGTTTTGAAAAGTGTGCATTTACTGCCCCATAACTTACATGGGGTTGACCAAACTTGCAGAAACATGTTTATTTCTGCTGAAAAACACGTTTTGACACTTTCTGCACACTGGGGTTAAGAGCTGAGTGTGTGGGCTCTTCTGAGCCTTGATGTTACATGGGGATTCAGTTGTCTGAAAAAACGCGTTTATTTCGGGCTGAAAAACACGTTTTGAAAAGTGTGCATTTACTGCCCCATAACTTACATGGGGTTGACCAAACTTGCAGAAACATGTTTATTTCTGCAGAAAAACACGTTCTGACACTTTCTGCACACTGGGGTTAAGAGCTGAGTGTGTGGGCTCTTCTGAGCCTTGATGTTACATGGGGATTCAGTTGTCTGAAAAAACGCGTTTATTTCGGGCTGAAAAACACGTTTTGAAAAGTGTGCATTTACTGCCCCATAACTTACATGGGGTTGACCAAACTTGCAGAAACATGTTTATTTCTGCTGAAAAACACGTTCTGACACTTTCTGCACACTGGGGTTAAGATCTGAGTGTGTGGGCTCTTCTGAGCCTTGCTGTTACATGGGGATTCAGTTGTCTGAAAAAACGCGTTTATTTCGGGCTGAAAAACACGTTTTGAAAAGTGTGCATTTACTGACCCATAACTTACATGGGGTTGACCAAACTTGCAGAAACATGTTTATTTCTGCTGAAAAACACGTTTTGACACTTTCTGCACACTGGGGTTAAGAGCTGAGTGTGTGGGCTCTTCTGAGCCTTGCTGTTACATGGGGATTCAGTTGTCTGAAAAAACGCGTTTATTTCGGGCTGAAAAACACGTTTTGAAAAGTGTGCATTTACTGCCCCATAACTTACATGGGGTTGACCAAACTTGCAGAAACATGTTTATTTCTGCTGAAAAACACGTTTTGACACTTTCTGCACACTGGGGTTAAGATCTGAGTGTCTGGGCTCTTCTGAGCCTTGATGTTACATGGGAATTCAGTTGTCTGAAAAAACGCGTTTATTTCGGGCTGAAAAACACGTTTTGAAAAGTGTGCATTTACTGCCCCATAACTTACATGGGGTTGACCAAACTTGCAGAAACATGTTTATTTCTGCTGAAAAACACGTTCTGACACGTTCTGCACACTGGGGTTAAGATCTGAGTGTGTGGGCTCTTCTGAGCCTTGCTGTTACATGGGGATTCAGTTGTCTGAAAAAACGCGTTTATTTCGGGCTGAAAAACACGTTTTGAAAAGTGTGCATTTACTGACCCATAACTTACATGGGGTTGACCAAACTTGCAGAAACATGTTTATTTCTGCTGAAAAACACGTTTTGACACTTTCTGCACACTGGGGTTAAGAGCTGAGTGTGTGGGCTCTTCTGAGCCTTGATGTTACATGGGGATTCAGTTGTCTGAAAAAACGCGTTTATTTCGGGCTGAAAAACACGTTTTGAAAAGTGTGCATTTACTGCCCCATAACTTACATGGGGTTGACCAAACTTGCAGAAACATGTTTATTTCTGCTGAAAAACACGTTCTGACACTTTCTGCACACTGGGGTTAAGATCTGAGTGTGTGGGCTCTTCTGAGCCTTGCTGTTACATGGGGATTCAGTTGTCTGAAAAAACGCGTTTATTTCGGGCTGAAAAACACGTTTTGAAAAGTGTGCATTTACTGACCCATAACTTACATGGGGTTGACCAAACTTGCAGAAACATGTTTATTTCTGCTGAAAAACACGTTTTGACACTTTCTGCACACTGGGGTTAAGAGCTGAGTGTGTGGGCTCTTCTGAGCCTTGATGTTACATGGGGATTCAGTTGTCTGAAAAAACGCGTTTATTTCGGGCTGAAAAACACGTTTTGAAAAGTGTGCATTTACTGCCCCATAACTTACATGGGGTTGACCAAACTTGCAGAAACATGTTTATTTCTGCTGAAAAACACGTTCTGACACTTTCTGCACACTGGGGTTAAGATCTGAGTGTGTGGGCTCTTCTGAGCCTTGCTGTTACATGGGGATTCAGTTGTCTGAAAAAACGCGTTTATTTCGGGCTGAAAAACACGTTTTGAAAAGTGTGCATTTACTGACCCATAACTTACATGGGGTTGACCAAACTTGCAGAAACATGTTTATTTCTGCTGAAAAACACGTTTTGACACTTTCTGCACACTGGGGTTAAGAGCTGAGTGTGTGGGCTCTTCTGAGCCTTGATGTTACATGGGGATTCAGTTGTCTGAAAAAACGCGTTTATTTCGGGCTGAAAAACACGTTTTGAAAAGTGTGCATTTACTGCCCCATAACTTACATGGGGTTGACCAAACTTGCAGAAACATGTTTATTTCTGCAGAAAAACACGTTCTGACACTTTCTGCACACTGGGGTTAAGAGCTGAGTGTGTGGGCTCTTCTGAGCCTTGATGTTACATGGGGATTCAGTTGTCTGAAAAAACGCGTTTATTTCGGGCTGAAAAACACGTTTTGAAAAGTGTGCATTTACTGCCCCATAACTTACATGGGGTTGACCAAACTTGCAGAAACATGTTTATTTCTGCTGAAAAACACGTTTTGACACTTTCTGCACACTGGGGTTAAGAGCTGAGTGTGTGGGCTCTTCTGAACCTTGCTGTTACATGGGGATTCAGTTGTCTGAAAAAACGCGTTTATTTCGGGCTGAAAAACACGTTTTGAAAAGTGTGCATTTACTGCCCCATAACTTACATGGGGTTGACCAAACTTGCAGAAACATGTTTATTTCTGCTGAAAAACACGTTTTGACACTTTCTGCACACTGGGGTTAAGAGCTGAGTGTGTGGGCTCTTCTGAGCCTTGCTGTTACATGGAGATTCAGTTGTCTAAAAAAACGCGTTTATTTCGGGCTGAAAAACACGTTTTGAAAAGTGTGCATTTACTGCCCCATAACTTACATGGGGTTGACCAAACTTGCAGAAACATGTTTATTTCTGCTGAAAAACACGTTTTGACACTTTCTGCACACTGGGGTTAAGAGCTGAGTGTGTGGGCTCTTCTGAGCCTTGCTGTTACATGGAGATTCAGTTGTCTGAAAAAACGCGTTTATTTCGGGCTGAAAAACACGTTTTGAAAAGTGTGCATTTACTGCCCCATAACTTACATGGGGTTGACCAAACTTGCAGAAACATGTTTATTTCTGCTGAAAAACACATTTTGACACTTTCTGCACACTGGGGTTAAGAGCTGAGTGTGTGGGCTCTTCTGAGCCTTGCTGTTACATGGAGATTCAGTTGTCTAAAAAAACGCGTTTATTTCGGGCTGAAAAACACGTTTTGAAAAGTGTGCATTTACTGCCCCATAACTTACATGGGGTTGACCAAACTTGCAGAAACATGTTTATTTCTGCTGAAAAACACATTTTGACACTTTCTGCACACTGGGGTTAAGAGCTGAGTGTGTGGGCTCTTCTGAGCCTTGATGTTACATGGGGATTCAGTTGTCTGAAAAAACGCGTTTATTTCGGGCTGAAAAACACGTTTTGAAAAGTGTGCATTTACTGCCCCATAACTTACATGGGGTTGACCAAACTTGCAGAAACATGTTTATTTCTGCTGAAAAACACGTTTTGACACTTTCTGCACACTGGGGTTAAGATCTGAGTGTCTGGGCTCTTCTGAGCCTTGATGTTACATGGGAATTCAGTTGTCTGAAAAAACGCGTTTATTTCGGGCTGAAAAACACGTTTTGAAAAGTGTGCATTTACTGCCCCATAACTTACATGGGGTTGACCAAACTTGCAGAAACATGTTTATTTCTGCTGAAAAACACGTTCTGACACTTTCTGCACACTGGGGTTAAGATCTGAGTGTGTGGGCTCTTCTGAGCTTTGCTGTTACATGGGGATTCAGTTGTCTGAAAAAACGCGTTTATTTCGGGCTGAAAAACACGTTTTGAAAAGTGTGCATTTACTGACCCATAACTTACATGGGGTTGACCAAACTTGCAGAAACATGTTTATTTCTGCTGAAAAACACGTTTTGACACTTTCTGCACACTGGGGTTAAGAGCTGAGTGTGTGGGCTCTTCTGAGCCTTGCTGTTACATGGAGATTCAGTTGTCTGAAAAAACGCGTTTATTTCGGGCTGAAAAACACGTTTTGAAAAGTGTGCATTTACTGCCCCATAACTTACATGGGGTTGACCAAACTTGCAGAAACATGTTTATTTCTGCTGAAAAACACATTTTGACACTTTCTGCACACTGGGGTTAAGAGCTGAGTGTGTGGGCTCTTCTGAGCCTTGATGTTACATGGGGATTCAGTTGTCTGAAAAAACGCGTTTATTTCGGGCTGAAAAACACGTTTTGAAAAGTGTGCATTTACTGCCCCATAACTTACATGGGGTTGACCAAACTTGCAGAAACATGTTTATTTCTGCTGAAAAACACGTTTTGACACTTTCTGCACACTGGGGTTAAGAGCTGAGTGTGTGGGCTCTTCTGAGCCTTGCTGTTACATGGAGATTCAGTTGTCTAAAAAAACGCGTTTATTTCGGGCTGAAAAACACGTTTTGAAAAGTGTGCATTTACTGCCCCATAACTTACATGGGGTTGACCAAACTTGCAGAAACATGTTTATTTCTGCTGAGAAACACATTTTGACACTTTCTGCACACTGGGGTTAAGAGCTGAGTGTGTGGGCTCTTCTGAGCCTTGATGTTACATGGGGATTCAGTTGTCTGAAAAAACGCGTTTATTTCGGGCTGAAAAACACGTTTTGAAAAGTGTGCATTTACTGCCCCATAACTTACATGGGGTTGACCAAACTTGCAGAAACATGTTTATTTCTGCTGAAAAACACGTTTTGACACTTTCTGCACACTGGGGTTAAGATCTGAGTGTCTGGGCTCTTCTGAGCCTTGATGTTACATGGGAATTCAGTTGTCTGAAAAAACGCGTTTATTTCGGGCTGAAAAACACGTTTTGAAAAGTGTGCATTTACTGCCCCATAACTTACATGGGTTGACCAAACTTGCAGAAACATGTTTATTTCTGCTGAAAAACACGTTCTGACACTTTCTGCACACTGGGGTTAAGATCTGAGTGTGTGGGCTCTTCTGAGCTTTGCTGTTACATGGGGATTCAGTTGTCTGAAAAAACGCGTTTATTTCGGGCTGAAAAACACGTTTTGAAAAGTGTGCATTTACTGCCCCATAACTTACATGGGGTTGACCAAACTTGCAGAAACATGTTTATTTCTGCTGAAAAACACGTTCTGACACTTTCTGCACAATGGGGTTAAGATCTGAGTGTGTGGGCTCTTCTGAGCCTTGCTGTTACATGGGGATTCAGTTGTCTGAAAAAACGCGTTTATTTCGGGCTGAAAAACACGTTTTGAAAAGTGTGCATTTACTGCCCCATAACTTACATGGGGTTGACCAAACTTGCAGAAACATGTTTATTTCTGCTGAAAAACACATTTTGACACTTTCTGCACACTGGGGTTAAGAGCTGAGTGTGTGGGCTCTTCTGAGCTTTGCTGTTACATGGGGATTCAGTTGTCTGAAAAAACGCGTTTATTTCGGGCTGAAAAACACGTTTTGAAAAGTGTGCATTTACTGACCCATAACTTACATGGGGTTGACCAAACTTGCAGAAACATGTTTATTTCTGCTGAAAAACACGTTTTGACACTTTCTGCACACTGGGGTTAAGAGCTGAGTGTGTGGGCTCTTCTGAGCCTTGATGTTACATGGGGATTCAGTTGTCTGAAAAAACGCGTTTATTTCGGGCTGAAAAACACGTTTTGAAAAGTGTGCATTTACTGCCCCATAACTTACATGGGGTTGACCAAACTTGCAGAAACATGTTTATTTCTGCAGAAAAACACGTTCTGACACTTTCTGCACAATGGGGTTAAGATCTGAGTGTGTGGGCTCTTCTGAGCCTTGCTGTTACATGGGGATTCAGTTGTCTGAAAAAACGCGTTTATTTCGGGCTGAAAAACACGTTTTGAAAAGTGTGCATTTACTGCCCCATAACTTACATGGGGTTGACCAAACTTGCAGAAACATGTTTATTTCTGCTGAAAAACACATTTTGACACTTTCTGCACACTGGGGTTAAGAGCTGAGTGTGTGGGCTCTTCTGAGCCTTGATGTTACATGGGGATTCAGTTGTCTGAAAAAACGCGTTTATTTCGGGCTGAAAAACACGTTTTGAAAAGTGTGCATTTACTGCCCCATAACTTACATGGGGTTGACCAAACTTGCAGAAACATGTTTATTTCTGCTGAAAAACACGTTTTGACACTTTCTGCACACTGGGGTTAAGAGCTGAGTGTGTGGGCTCTTCTGAGCCTTGCTGTTACATGGGGATTCAGTTGTCTGAAAAAACGCGTTTATTTCGGGCTGAAAAACACGTTTTGAAAAGTGTGCATTTACTGCCCCATAACTTACATGGGGTTGACCAAACTTGCAGAAACATGTTTATTTCTGCTGAAAAACACGTTTTGACACTTTCTGCACACTGGGGTTAAGATCTGAGTGTCTGGGCTCTTCTGAGCCTTGATGTTACATGGGAATTCAGTTGTCTGAAAAAACGCGTTTATTTCGGGCTGAAAAACACGTTTTGAAAAGTGTGCATTTACTGCCCCATAACTTACATGGGGTTGACCAAACTTGCAGAAACATGTTTATTTCTGCTGAAAAACACGTTCTGACACTTTCTGCACACTGGGGTTAAGATCTGAGTGTGTGGGCTCTTCTGAGCCTTGCTGTTACATGGGGATTCAGTTGTCTGAAAAAACACGTTTATTTCGGGCTGAAAAACACGTTTTGAAAAGTGTGCATTTACTGACCCATAACTTACATGGGGTTGACCAAACTTGCAGAAACATGTTTATTTCTGCTGAAAAACACGTTTTGACACTTTCTGCACACTGGGGTTAAGAGCTGAGTGTGTGGGCTCTTCTGAGCCTTGATGTTACATGGGGATTCAGTTGTCTGAAAAAACGCGTTTATTTCGGGCTGAAAAACACGTTTTGAAAAGTGTGCATTTACTGCCCCATAACTTACATGGGGTTGACCAAACTTGCAGAAACATGTTTATTTCTGCTGAAAAACACGTTCTGACACTTTCTGCACACTGGGGTTAAGATCTGAGTGTGTGGGCTCTTCTGAGCCTTGCTGTTACATGGGGATTCAGTTGTCTGAAAAAACGCGTTTATTTCGGGCTGAAAAACACGTTTTGAAAAGTGTGCATTTACTGACCCATAACTTACATGGGGTTGACCAAACTTGCAGAAACATGTTTATTTCTGCTGAAAAACACGTTTTGACACTTTCTGCACACTGGGGTTAAGAGCTGAGTGTGTGGGCTCTTCTGAGCCTTGATGTTACATGGGGATTCAGTTGTCTGAAAAAACGCGTTTATTTCGGGCTGAAAAACACGTTTTGAAAAGTGTGCATTTACTGCCCCATAACTTACATGGGGTTGACCAAACTTGCAGAAACATGTTTATTTCTGCAGAAAAACACGTTCTGACACTTTCTGCACACTGGGGTTAAGAGCTGAGTGTGTGGGCTCTTCTGAGCCTTGCTGTTACATGGGGATTCAGTTGTCTGAAAAAACGCGTTTATTTCGGGCTGAAAAACACGTTTTGAAAAGTGTGCATTTACTGCCCCATAACTTACATGGGGTTGACCAAACTTGCAGAAACATGTTTATTTCTGCTGAAAAACACGTTTTGACACTTTCTGCACACTGGGGTTAAGATCTGAGTGTGTGGGCTCTTCTGAGCCTTGATGTTACATGGGGATTCAGTTGTCTGAAAAAACGCGTTTATTTCGGGCTGAAAAACACGTTTTGAAAAGTGTGCATTTACTGCCCCATAACTTACATGGGGTTGACCAAACTTGCAGAAACATGTTTATTTCTGCTGAAAAACACGTTTTGACACTTTCTGCACACTGGGGTTAAGAGCTGAGTGTGTGGGCTCTTCTGAGCCTTGATGTTACATGGGGATTCAGTTGTCTGAAAAAACGCGTTTATTTCGGGCTGAAAAACACGTTTTGAAAAGTGTGCATTTACTGCCCCATAACTTACATGGGGTTGACCAAACTTGCAGAAACATGTTTATTTCTGCTGAAAAACACGTTCTGACACTTTCTGCACACTGGGGTTAAGATCTGAGTGTGTGGGCTCTTCTGAGCCTTGCTGTTACATGGGGATTCAGTTGTCTGAAAAAACGCGTTTATTTCGGGCTGAAAAACACGTTTTGAAAAGTGTGCATTTACTGACCCATAACTTACATGGGGTTGACCAAACTTGCAGAAACATGTTTATTTCTGCTGAAAAACACGTTTTGACACTTTCTGCACACTAGGGTTAAGAGCTGAGTGTGTGGGCTCTTCTGAGCCTTGATGTTACATGGGGATTCAGTTGTCTGAAAAAACGCGTTTATTTCGGGCTGAAAAACACGTTTTGAAAAGTGTGCTGTTACTGCCCCATAACTTACATGGGGTTGACCAAACTTGCAGAAACATGTTTATTTCTGCTGAAAAACACGTTTTGACACTTTCTGCACACTGGGGTTAAGAGCTGAGTGTGTGGGCTCTTCTGAGCCTTGCTGTTACATGGGGATTCAGTTGTCTGAAAAAACGCGTTTATTTCGGGCTGAAAAACACGTTTTGAAAAGTGTGCATTTACTGCCCCATAACTTACATGGGGTTGACCAAACTTGCAGAAACATGTTTATTTCTGCTGAAAAACACGTTTTGACACTTTCTGCACACTGGGGTTAAGATCTGAGTGTCTGGGCTCTTCTGAGCCTTGATGTTACATGGGAATTCAGTTGTCTGAAAAAACGCGTTTATTTCGGGCTGAAAAACACGTTTTGAAAAGTGTGCATTTACTGCCCCATAACTTACATGGGGTTGACCAAACTTGCAGAAACATGTTTATTTCTGCTGAAAAACACGTTCTGACACTTTCTGCACACTGGGGTTAAGATCTGAGTGTGTGGGCTCTTCTGAGCCTTGCTGTTACATGGGGATTCAGTTGTCTGAAAAAACGCGTTTATTTCGGGCTGAAAAACACGTTTTGAAAAGTGTGCATTTACTGACCCATAACTTACATGGGGTTGACCAAACTTGCAGAAACATGTTTATTTCTGCTGAAAAACACGTTTTGACACTTTCTGCACACTGGGGTTAAGAGCTGAGTGTGTGGGCTCTTCTGAGCCTTGATGTTACATGGGGATTCAGTTGTCTGAAAAAACGCGTTTATTTCGGGCTGAAAAACACGTTTTGAAAAGTGTGCATTTACTGCCCCATAACTTACATGGGGTTGACCAAACTTGCAGAAACATGTTTATTTCTGCTGAAAAACACGTTCTGACACTTTCTGCACACTGGGGTTAAGATCTGAGTGTGTGGGCTCTTCTGAGCCTTGCTGTTACATGGGGATTCAGTTGTCTGAAAAAACGCGTTTATTTCGGGCTGAAAAACACGTTTTGAAAAGTGTGCATTTACTGACCCATAACTTACATGGGGTTGACCAAACTTGCAGAAACATGTTTATTTCTGCTGAAAAACACGTTTTGACACTTTCTGCACACTGGGGTTAAGAGCTGAGTGTGTGGGCTCTTCTGAGCCTTGATGTTACATGGGGATTCAGTTGTCTGAAAAAACGCGTTTATTTCGGGCTGAAAAACACGTTTTGAAAAGTGTGCATTTACTGCCCCATAACTTACATGGGGTTGACCAAACTTGCAGAAACATGTTTATTTCTGCTGAAAAACACGTTCTGACACTTTCTGCACACTGGGGTTAAGATCTGAGTGTGTGGGCTCTTCTGAGCCTTGCTGTTACATGGGGATTCAGTTGTCTGAAAAAACGCGTTTATTTCGGGCTGAAAAACACGTTTTGAAAAGTGTGCATTTACTGACCCATAACTTACATGGGGTTGACCAAACTTGCAGAAACATGTTTATTTCTGCTGAAAAACACGTTTTGACACTTTCTGCACACTGGGGTTAAGAGCTGAGTGTGTGGGCTCTTCTGAGCCTTGATGTTACATGGGGATTCAGTTGTCTGAAAAAACGCGTTTATTTCGGGCTGAAAAACACGTTTTGAAAAGTGTGCATTTACTGCCCCATAACTTACATGGGGTTGACCAAACTTGCAGAAACATGTTTATTTCTGCTGAAAAACACGTTTTGACACTGTCTGCACACTGGGGTTAAGAGCTGAGTGTGTGGGCTCTTCTGAGCCTTGCTGTTACATGGAGATTCAGTTGTCTGAAAAAACGCGTTTATTTCGGGCTGAAAAACACGTTTTGAAAAGTGTGCATTTACTGCCCCATAACTTACATGGGGTTGACCAAACTTGCAGAAACATGTTTATTTCTGCTGAAAAACACATTTTGACACTTTCTGCACACTGGGGTTAAGAGCTGAGTGTGTGGGCTCTTCTGAGCCTTGATGTTACATGGGGATTCAGTTGTCTGAAAAAACGCGTTTATTTCGGGCTGAAAAACACGTTTTGAAAAGTGTGCATTTACTGCCCCATAACTTACATGGGGTTGACCAAACTTGCAGAAACATGTTTATTTCTGCTGAAAAACACGTTTTGACACTTTCTGCACACTAGGGTTAAGAGCTGAGTGTGTGGGCTCTTCTGAGCCTTGATGTTACATGGGGATTCAGTTGTCTGAAAAAACGCGTTTATTTCGGGCTGAAAAACACGTTTTGAAAAGTGTGCTGTTACTGCCCCATAACTTACATGGGGTTGACCAAACTTGCAGAAACATGTTTATTTCTGCTGAAAAACACGTTTTGACACTTTCTGCACACTGGGGTTAAGAGCTGAGTGTGTGGGCTCTTCTGAGCCTTGCTGTTACATGGGGATTCAGTTGTCTGAAAAAACGCGTTTATTTCAGGCTGAAAAACACGTTTTGAAAAGTGTGCATTTACTGCCCCATAACTTACATGGGGTTGACCAAACTTGCAGAAACATGTTTATTTCTGCTGAAAAACACGTTCTGACACTTTCTGCACACTGGGGTTAAGATCTGAGTGTGTGGGCTCTTCTGAGCTTTGCTGTTACATGGGGATTCAGTTGTCTGAAAAAACGCGTTTATTTCGGGCTGAAAAACACGTTTTGAAAAGTGTGCATTTACTGACCCATAACTTACATGGGGTTGACCAAACTTGCAGAAACATGTTTATTTCTGCTGAAAAACACGTTTTGACACTTTCTGCACACTAGGGTTAAGAGCTGAGTGTGTGGGCTCTTCTGAGCCTTGATGTTACATGGGGATTCAGTTGTCTGAAAAAACGCGTTTATTTCGGGCTGAAAAACACGTTTTGAAAAGTGTGCTGTTACTGCCCCATAACTTACATGGGGTTGACCAAACTTGCAGAAACATGTTTATTTCTGCTGAAAAACACGTTTTGACACTTTCTGCACACTGGGGTTAAGAGCTGAGTGTGTGGGCTCTTCTGAGCCTTGCTGTTACATGGGGATTCAGTTGTCTGAAAAAACGCGTTTATTTCGGGCTGAAAAACACGTTTTGAAAAGTGTGCATTTACTGCCCCATAACTTACATGGGGTTGACCAAACTTGCAGAAACATGTTTATTTCTGCTGAAAAACACGTTTTGACACTTTCTGCACACTGGGGTTAAGATCTGAGTGTCTGGGCTCTTCTGAGCCTTGATGTTACATGGGAATTCAGTTGTCTGAAAAAACGCGTTTATTTCGGGCTGAAAAACACGTTTTGAAAAGTGTGCATTTACTGCCCCATAACTTACATGGGGTTGACCAAACTTGCAGAAACATGTTTATTTCTGCTGAAAAACACGTTCTGACACTTTCTGCACACTGGGGTTAAGATCTGAGTGTGTGGGCTCTTCTGAGCCTTGCTGTTACATGGGGATTCAGTTGTCTGAAAAAACGCGTTTATTTCGGGCTGAAAAACACGTTTTGAAAAGTGTGCATTTACTGACCCATAACTTACATGGGGTTGACCAAACTTGCAGAAACATGTTTATTTCTGCTGAAAAACACGTTTTGACACTTTCTGCACACTGGGGTTAAGAGCTGAGTGTGTGGGCTCTTCTGAGCCTTGATGTTACATGGGGATTCAGTTGTCTGAAAAAACGCGTTTATTTCGGGCTGAAAAACACGTTTTGAAAATTGTGCATTTACTGCCCCATAACTTACATGGGGTTGACCAAACTTGCAGAAACATGTTTATTTCTGCTGAAAAACACGTTCTGACACTTTCTGCACACTGGGGTTAAGATCTGAGTGTGTGGGCTCTTCTGAGCCTTGCTGTTACATGGGGATTCAGTTGTCTGAAAAAACGCGTTTATTTCGGGCTGAAAAACACGTTTTGAAAAGTGTGCATTTACTGACCCATAACTTACATGGGGTTGACCAAACTTGCAGAAACATGTTTATTTCTGCTGAAAAACACGTTTTGACACTTTCTGCACACTGGGGTTAAGAGCTGAGTGTGTGGGCTCTTCTGAGCCTTGATGTTACATGGGGATTCAGTTGTCTGAAAAAACGCGTTTATTTCGGGCTGAAAAACACGTTTTGAAAAGTGTGCATTTACTGCCCCATAACTTACATGGGGTTGACCAAACTTGCAGAAACATGTTTATTTCTGCTGAAAAACACGTTCTGACACTTTCTGCACACTGGGGTTAAGATCTGAGTGTGTGGGCTCTTCTGAGCCTTGCTGTTACATGGGGATTCAGTTGTCTGAAAAAACGCGTTTATTTCGGGCTGAAAAACACGTTTTGAAAAGTGTGCATTTACTGACCCATAACTTACATGGGGTTGACCAAACTTGCAGAAACATGTTTATTTCTGCTGAAAAACACGTTTTGACACTTTCTGCACACTGGGGTTAAGAGCTGAGTGTGTGGGCTCTTCTGAGCCTTGATGTTACATGGGGATTCAGTTGTCTGAAAAAACGCGTTTATTTCGGGCTGAAAAACACGTTTTGAAAAGTGTGCATTTACTGCCCCATAACTTACATGGGGTTGACCAAACTTGCAGAAACATGTTTATTTCTGCTGAAAAACACGTTTTGACACTTTCTGCACACTGGGGTTAAGAGCTGAGTGTGTGGGCTCTTCTGAGCTTTGCTGTTACATGGGGATTCAGTTGTCTGAAAAAACGCGTTTATTTCGGGCTGAAAAACACGTTTTGAAAAGTGTGCATTTACTGCCCCATAACTTACATGGGGTTGACCAAACTTGCAGAAACATGTTTATTTCTGCTGAAAAACACGTTTTGACACTGTCTGCACACTGGGGTTAAGAGCTGAGTGTGTGGGCTCTTCTGAGCCTTGCTGTTACATGGAGATTCAGTTGTCTGAAAAAACGCGTTTATTTCGGGCTGAAAAACACGTTTTGAAAAGTGTGCATTTACTGCCCCATAACTTACATGGGGTTGACCAAACTTGCAGAAACATGTTTATTTCTGCTGAAAAACACATTTTGACACTTTCTGCACACTGGGGTTAAGAGCTGAGTGTGTGGGCTCTTCTGAGCCTTGATGTTACATGGGGATTCAGTTGTCTGAAAAAACGCGTTTATTTCGGGCTGAAAAACACGTTTTGAAAAGTGTGCATTTACTGCCCCATAACTTACATGGGGTTGACCAAACTTGCAGAAACATGTTTATTTCTGCTGAAAAACACGTTTTGACACTTTCTGCACACTAGGGTTAAGAGCTGAGTGTGTGGGCTCTTCTGAGCCTTGATGTTACATGGGGATTCAGTTGTCTGAAAAAACGCGTTTATTTCGGGCTGAAAAACACGTTTTGAAAAGTGTGCTGTTACTGCCCCATAACTTACATGGGGTTGACCAAACTTGCAGAAACATGTTTATTTCTGCTGAAAAACACGTTTTGACACTTTCTGCACACTGGGGTTAAGAGCTGAGTGTGTGGGCTCTTCTGAGCCTTGCTGTTACATGGGGATTCAGTTGTCTGAAAAAACGCGTTTTTTTCAGGCTGAAAAACACGTTTTGAAAAGTGTGCATTTACTGCCCCATAACTTACATGGGGTTGACCAAACTTGCAGAAACATGTTTATTTCTGCTGAAAAACACGTTCTGACACTTTCTGCACACTGGGGTTAAGATCTGAGTGTGTGGGCTCTTCTGAGCTTTGCTGTTACATGGGGATTCAGTTGTCTGAAAAAACGCGTTTATTTCGGGCTGAAAAACACGTTTTGAAAAGTGTGCATTTACTGCCCCATAACTTACATGGGGTTGACCAAACTTGCAGAAACATGTTTATTTCTGCTGAAAAACACGTTCTGACACTTTCTGCACAATGGGGTTAAGATCTGAGTATGTGGGCTCTTCTGAACCTTGCTGTTACATGGGGATTCAGTTGTCTGAAAAAACGCGTTTATTTCGGGCTGAAAAACACGTTTTGAAAAGTGTGCATTTACTGCCCCATAACTTACATGGGGTTGACCAAACTTGCAGAAACATGTTTATTTCTGCTGAAAAACACGTTCTGACACTTTCTGCACACTGGGGTTAAGAGCTGAGTGTGTGGGCTCTTCTGAGCCTTGCTGTTACATGGAGATTCAGTTGTCTGAAAAAACGCGTTTATTTCGGGCTGAAAAACACGTTTTGAAAAGTGTGCATTTACTGCCCCATAACTTACATGGGGTTGACCAAACTTGCAGAAACATGTTTATTTCTGCTGAAAAACACGTTTTGACACTTTCTGCACACTGGGGTTAAGAGCTGAGTGTGTGGGCTCTTCTGAGCCTTGATGTTACATGGGGATTCAGTTGTCTGAAAAAATGCGTTTATTTCGGGCTGAAAAACACGTTTTGAAAAGTGTGCATTTACTGCCCCATAACTTACATGGGGTTGACCAAACTTGCAGAAACATGTTTATTTCTGCTGAAAAACACGTTCTGACACTTTCTGCACAATGGGGTTAAGATCTGAGTGTGTGGGCTCTTCTGAGCATTGCTGTTACATGGGGATTCAGTTGTCTGAAAAAACGCGTTTATTTCGGGCTGAAAAACACGTTTTGAAAAGTGTGCATTTACTGCCCCATAACTTACATGGGGTTGACCAAACTTGCAGAAACATGTTTATTTCTGCTGAAAAACACATTTTGACACTTTCTGCACACTGGGGTTAAGAGCTGAGTGTGTGGGCTCTTCTGAGCCTTGATGTTACATGGGGATTCAGTTGTCTGAAAAAACGCGTTTATTTCGGGCTGAAAAACACGTTTTGAAAAGTGTGCATTTACTGCCCCATAACTTACATGGGGTTGACCAAACTTGCAGAAACATGTTTATTTCTGCTGAAAAACACGTTTTGACACTTTCTGCACACTGGGGTTAAGAGCTGAGTGTGTGGGCTCTTCTGAGCTTTGCTGTTACATGGGGATTCAGTTGTCTGAAAAAACGCGTTTATTTCGGGCTGAAAAACACGTTTTGAAAAGTGTGCATTTACTGCCCCATAACTTACATGGGGTTGACCAAACTTGCAGAAACATGTTTATTTCTGCTGAAAAACACGTTCTGACACTTTCTGCACACTGGGGTTAAGATCTGAGTGTGTGGGCTCTTCTGAGCCTTGCTGTTACATGGGGATTCAGTTGTCTGAAAAAACGCGTTTATTTCGGGCTGAAAAACACGTTTTGAAAAGTGTGCATTTACTGCCCCATAACTTACATGGGGTTGACCAAACTTGCAGAAACATGTTTATTTCTGCTGAAAAACACGTTTTGACACTTTCTGCACACTGGGGTTAAGAGCTGAGTGTGTGGGCTCTTCTGAGCCTTGATGTTACATGGGGATTCAGTTGTCTGAAAAAACGCGTTTATTTCGGGCTGAAAAACACGTTTTGAAAAGTGTGCATTTACTGCCCCATAACTTACATGGGGTTGACCAAACTTGCAGAAACATGTTTATTTCTGCTGAAAAACACGTTTTGACACTTTCTGCACACTGGGGTTAAGAGCTGAGTGTGTGGGCTCTTCTGAGCCTTGATGTTACATGGGGATTCAGTTGTCTGAAAAAACGCGTTTATTTCGGGCTGAAAAACACGTTTTGAAAAGTGTGCATTTACTGCCCCATAACTTACATGGGGTTGACCAAACTTGCAGAAACATGTTTATTTCTGCTGAAAAACACGTTTTGACACTTTCTGCACACTGGGGTTAAGAGCTGAGTGTGTGGGCTCTTCTGAGCCTTGCTGTTACATGGGGATTCAGTTGTCTGAAAAAACGCGTTTATTTCGGGCTGAAAAACACGTTTTGAAAAGTGTGCATTTACTGCCCCATAACTTACATGGGGTTGACCAAACTTGCAGAAACATGTTTATTTCTGCTGAAAAACACGTTTTGACACTTTCTGCACACTGGGGTTAAGAGCTGAGTGTGTGGGCTCTTCTGAGCCTTGATGTTACATGGGGATTCAGTTGTCTGAAAAAACGCGTTTATTTCGGGCTGAAAAACACGTTTTGAAAAGTGTGCATTTACTGCCCCATAACTTACATGGGGTTGACCAAACTTGCAGAAACATGTTTATTTCTGCTGAAAAACACGTTTTGACACTTTCTGCACACTGGGGTTAAGAGCTGAGTGTGTGGGCTCTTCTGAACCTTGCTGTTACATGGGGATTCAGTTGTCTGAAAAAACGCGTTTATTTCGGGCTGAAAAACACGTTTTGAAAAGTGTGCATTTACTGCCCCATAACTTACATGGGGTTGACCAAACTTGCAGAAACATGTTTATTTCTGCTGAAAAACACGTTTTGACACTTTCTGCACACTGGGGTTAAGAGCTGAGTGTGTGGGCTCTTCTGAGCCTTGCTGTTACATGGAGATTCAGTTGTCTAAAAAAACGCGTTTATTTCGGGCTGAAAAACACGTTTTGAAAAGTGTGCATTTACTGCCCCATAACTTACATGGGGTTGACCAAACTTGCAGAAACATGTTTATTTCTGCTGAAAAACACGTTTTGACACTTTCTGCACACTGGGGTTAAGAGCTGAGTGTGTGGGCTCTTCTGAGCCTTGCTGTTACATGGAGATTCAGTTGTCTAAAAAAACGCGTTTATTTCGGGCTGAAAAACACGTTTTGAAAAGTGTGCATTTACTGCCCCATAACTTACATGGGGTTGACCAAACTTGCAGAAACATGTTTATTTCTGCTGAAAAACACGTTTTGACACTTTCTGCACACTGGGGTTAAGAGCTGAGTGTGTGGGCTCTTCTGAGCCTTGCTGTTACATGGAGATTCAGTTGTCTGAAAAAACGCGTTTATTTCGGGCTGAAAAACACGTTTTGAAAAGTGTGCATTTACTGCCCCATAACTTACATGGGGTTGACCAAACTTGCAGAAACATGTTTATTTCTGCTGAAAAACACATTTTGACACTTTCTGCACACTGGGGTTAAGAGCTGAGTGTGTGGGCTCTTCTGAGCCTTGCTGTTACATGGAGATTCAGTTGTCTAAAAAAACGCGTTTATTTCGGGCTGAAAAACACGTTTTGAAAAGTGTGCATTTACTGCCCCATAACTTACATGGGGTTGACCAAACTTGCAGAAACATGTTTATTTCTGCTGAAAAACACATTTTGACACTTTCTGCACACTGGGGTTAAGAGCTGAGTGTGTGGGCTCTTCTGAGCCTTGATGTTACATGGGGATTCAGTTGTCTGAAAAAACGCGTTTATTTCGGGCTGAAAAACACGTTTTGAAAAGTGTGCATTTACTGCCCCATAACTTACATGGGGTTGACCAAACTTGCAGAAACATGTTTATTTCTGCTGAAAAACACGTTTTGACACTTTCTGCACACTGGGGTTAAGATCTGAGTGTCTGGGCTCTTCTGAGCCTTGATGTTACATGGGAATTCAGTTGTCTGAAAAAACGCGTTTATTTCGGGCTGAAAAACACGTTTTGAAAAGTGTGCATTTACTGCCCCATAACTTACATGGGGTTGACCAAACTTGCAGAAACATGTTTATTTCTGCTGAAAAACACGTTCTGACACTTTCTGCACACTGGGGTTAAGATCTGAGTGTGTGGGCTCTTCTGAGCTTTGCTGTTACATGGGGATTCAGTTGTCTGAAAAAACGCGTTTATTTCGGGCTGAAAAACACGTTTTGAAAAGTGTGCATTTACTGACCCATAACTTACATGGGGTTGACCAAACTTGCAGAAACATGTTTATTTCTGCTGAAAAACACGTTTTGACACTTTCTGCACACTGGGGTTAAGAGCTGAGTGTGTGGGCTCTTCTGAGCCTTGCTGTTACATGGAGATTCAGTTGTCTGAAAAAACGCGTTTATTTCGGGCTGAAAAACACGTTTTGAAAAGTGTGCATTTACTGCCCCATAACTTACATGGGGTTGACCAAACTTGCAGAAACATGTTTATTTCTGCTGAAAAACACATTTTGACACTTTCTGCACACTGGGGTTAAGAGCTGAGTGTGTGGGCTCTTCTGAGCTTTGCTGTTACATGGGGATTCAGTTGTCTGAAAAAACTCGTTTATTTCGGGCTGAAAAACACGTTTTGAAAAGTGTGCATTTACTGACCCATAACTTACATGGGGTTGACCAAACTTGCAGAAACATGTTTATTTCTGCTGAAAAACACGTTTTGACACTTTCTGCACACTGGGGTTAAGAGCTGAGTGTGTGGGCTCTTCTGAGCCTTGATGTTACATGGGGATTCAGTTGTCTGAAAAAACGCGTTTATTTCGGGCTGAAAAACACGTTTTGAAAAGTGTGCATTTACTGCCCCATAACTTACATGGGGTTGACCAAACTTGCAGAAACATGTTTATTTCTGCAGAAAAACACGTTCTGACACTTTCTGCACAATGGGGTTAAGATCTGAGTGTGTGGGCTCTTCTGAGCCTTGCTGTTACATGGGGATTCAGTTGTCTGAAAAAACGCGTTTATTTCGGGCTGAAAAACACGTTTTGAAAAGTGTGCATTTACTGCCCCATAACTTACATGGGGTTGACCAAACTTGCAGAAACATGTTTATTTCTGCTGAAAAACACATTTTGACACTTTCTGCACACTGGGGTTAAGAGCTGAGTGTGTGGGCTCTTCTGAGCCTTGATGTTACATGGGGATTCAGTTGTCTGAAAAAACGCGTTTATTTCGGGCTGAAAAACACGTTTTGAAAAGTGTGCATTTACTGCCCCATAACTTACATGGGGTTGACCAAACTTGCAGAAACATGTTTATTTCTGCTGAAAAACACGTTCTGACACTTTCTGCACACTGGGGTTAAGATCTGAGTGTGTGGGCTCTTCTGAGCCTTGCTGTTACATGGGGATTCAGTTGTCTGAAAAAACGCGTTTATTTCGGGCTGAAAAACACGTTTTGAAAAGTGTGCATTTACTGACCCATAACTTACATGGGGTTGACCAAACTTGCAGAAACATGTTTATTTCTGCTGAAAAACACGTTTTGACACTTTCTGCACACTAGGGTTAAGAGCTGAGTGTGTGGGCTCTTCTGAGCCTTGATGTTACATGGGGATTCAGTTGTCTGAAAAAACGCGTTTATTTCGGGCTGAAAAACACGTTTTGAAAAGTGTGCTGTTACTGCCCCATAACTTACATGGGGTTGACCAAACTTGCAGAAACATGTTTATTTCTGCTGAAAAACACGTTTTGACACTTTCTGCACACTGGGGTTAAGAGCTGAGTGTGTGGGCTCTTCTGATCCTTGCTGTTACATGGGGATTCAGTTGTCTGAAAAAACGCGTTTATTTCGGGCTGAAAAACACGTTTTGAAAAGTGTGCATTTACTGCCCCATAACTTACATGGGGTTGACCAAACTTGCAGAAACATGTTTATTTCTGCTGAAAAACACGTTTTGACACTTTCTGCACACTGGGGTTAAGATCTGAGTGTCTGGGCTCTTCTGAGCCTTGATGTTACATGGGAATTCAGTTGTCTGAAAAAACGCGTTTATTTCGGGCTGAAAAACACGTTTTGAAAAGTGTGCATTTACTGCCCCATAACTTACATGGGGTTGACCAAACTTGCAGAAACATGTTTATTTCTGCTGAAAAACACGTTCTGACACTTTCTGCACACTGGGGTTAAGATCTGAGTGTGTGGGCTCTTCTGAGCCTTGCTGTTACATGGGGATTCAGTTGTCTGAAAAAACACGTTTATTTCGGGCTGAAAAACACGTTTTGAAAAGTGTGCATTTACTGACCCATAACTTACATGGGGTTGACCAAACTTGCAGAAACATGTTTATTTCTGCTGAAAAACACATTTTGACACTTTCTGCACACTGGGGTTAAGAGCTGAGTGTGTGGGCTCTTCTGAGCCTTGATGTTACATGGGGATTCAGTTGTCTGAAAAAACGCGTTTATTTCGGGCTGAAAAACACGTTTTGAAAAGTGTGCATTTACTGCCCCATAACTTACATGGGGTTGACCAAACTTGCAGAAACATGTTTATTTCTGCTGAAAAACACGTTCTGACACTTTCTGCACACTGGGGTTAAGATCTGAGTGTGTGGGCTCTTCTGAGCCTTGCTGTTACATGGGGATTCAGTTGTCTGAAAAAACGCGTTTATTTCGGGCTGAAAAACACGTTTTGAAAAGTGTGCATTTACTGCCCCATAACTTACATGGGGTTGACCAAACTTGCAGAAACATGTTTATTTCTGCTGAAAAACACGTTTTGACACTTTCTGCACACTAGGGTTAAGAGCTGAGTGTGTGGGCTCTTCTGAGCCTTGATGTTACATGGGGATTCAGTTGTCTGAAAAAACGCGTTTATTTCGGGCTGAAAAACACGTTTTGAAAAGTGTGCTGTTACTGCCCCATAACTTACATGGGGTTGACCAAACTTGCAGAAACATGTTTATTTCTGCTGAAAAACACGTTTTGACACTTTCTGCACACTGGGGTTAAGAGCTGAGTGTGTGGGCTCTTCTGATCCTTGCTGTTACATGGGGATTCAGTTGTCTGAAAAAACGCGTTTATTTCGGGCTGAAAAACACGTTTTGAAAAGTGTGCATTTACTGCCCCATAACTTACATGGGGTTGACCAAACTTGCAGAAACATGTTTATTTCTGCTGAAAAACACGTTTTGACACTTTCTGCACACTGGGGTTAAGATCTGAGTGTCTGGGCTCTTCTGAGCCTTGATGTTACATGGGAATTCAGTTGTCTGAAAAAACGCGTTTATTTCGGGCTGAAAAACACGTTTTGAAAAGTGTGCATTTACTGACCCATAACTTACATGGGGTTGACCAAACTTGCAGAAACATGTTTATTTCTGCTGAAAAACACGTTCTGACACTTTCTGCACACTAGGGTTAAGAGCTGAGTGTGTGGGCTCTTCTGAGCCTTGATGTTACATGGGGATTCAGTTGTCTGAAAAAACGCGTTTATTTCGGGCTGAAAAACACGTTTTGAAAAGTGTGCTGTTACTGCCCCATAACTTACATGGGGTTGACCAAACTTGCAGAAACATGTTTATTTCTGCTGAAAAACACGTTTTGACACTTTCTGCACACTGGGGTTAAGAGCTGAGTGTGTGGGCTCTTCTGAGCCTTGATGTTACATGGGGATTCAGTTGTCTGAAAAAACGCGTTTATTTCGGGCTGAAAAACACGTTTTGAAAAGTGTGCATTTACTGCCCCATAACTTACATGGGGTTGACCAAACTTGCAGAAACATGTTTATTTCTGCTGAAAAACACGTTTTGACACTTTCTGCACACTGGGGTTAAGAGCTGAGTGTGTGGGCTCTTCTGAGTCTTGCTGTTACATGGGGATTCAGTTGTCTGAAAAAACGCGTTTATTTCGGGCTGAAAAACACGTTTTGAAAAGTGTGCATTTACTGCCCCATAACTTACATGGGGTTGACCAAACTTGCAGAAACATGTTTATTTCTGCTGAAAAACACGTTTTGACACTTTCTGCACACTGGGGTTAAGATCTGAGTGTGTGGGCTCTTCTGAGCCTTGATGTTACATGGGGATTCAGTTGTCTGAAAAAACGCGTTTATTTCGGGCTGAAAAACACGTTTTGAAAAGTGTGCATTTACTGCCCCATAACTTACATGGGGTTGACCAAACTTGCAGAAACATGTTTATTTCTGCTGAAAAACACGTTTTGACACTTTCTGCACACTGGGGTTAAGAGCTGAGTGTGTGGGCTCTTCTGAGCCTTGATGTTACATGGGGATTCAGTTGTCTGAAAAAACGCGTTTATTTCGGGCTGAAAAACACGTTTTGAAAAGTGTGCATTTACTGCCCCATAACTTACATGGGGTTGACCAAACTTGCAGAAACATGTTTATTTCTGCTGAAAAACACGTTCTGACACTTTCTGCACACTGGGGTTAAGATCTGAGTGTGTGGGCTCTTCTGAGCCTTGCTGTTACATGGGGATTCAGTTGTCTGAAAAAACGCGTTTATTTCGGGCTGAAAAACACGTTTTGAAAAGTGTGCATTTACTGACCCATAACTTACATGGGGTTGACCAAACTTGCAGAAACATGTTTATTTCTGCTGAAAAACACGTTCTGACACTTTCTGCACACTGGGGTTAAGAGCTGAGTGTGTGGGCTCTTCTGAGCCTTGATGTTACATGGGGATTCAGTTGTCTGAAAAAACGCGTTTATTTCGGGCTGAAAAACACGTTTTGAAAAGTGTGCATTTACTGCCCCATAACTTACATGGGGTTGACCAAACTTGCAGAAACATGTTTATTTCTGCTGAAAAACACGTTTTGACACTTTCTGCACACTGGGGTTAAGAGCTGAGTGTGTGGGCTCTTCTGAGTCTTGCTGTTACATGGGGATTCAGTTGTCTGAAAAAACGCGTTTATTTCGGGCTGAAAAACACGTTTTGAAAAGTGTGCATTTACTGCCCCATAACTTACATGGGGTTGACCAAACTTGCAGAAACATGTTTATTTCTGCTGAAAAACACGTTTTGACACTTTCTGCACACTGGGGTTAAGATCTGAGTGTGTGGGCTCTTCTGAGCCTTGATGTTACATGGGGATTCAGTTGTCTGAAAAAACGCGTTTATTTCGGGCTGAAAAACACGTTTTGAAAAGTGTGCATTTACTGCCCCATAACTTACATGGGGTTGACCAAACTTGCAGAAACATGTTTATTTCTGCTGAAAAACACGTTTTGACACTTTCTGCACACTGGGGTTAAGAGCTGAGTGTGTGGGCTCTTCTGAGCCTTGATGTTACATGGGGATTCAGTTGTCTGAAAAAACGCGTTTATTTCGGGCTGAAAAACACGTTTTGAAAAGTGTGCATTTACTGCCCCATAACTTACATGGGGTTGACCAAACTTGCAGAAACATGTTTATTTCTGCTGAAAAACACGTTCTGACACTTTCTGCACACTGGGGTTAAGATCTGAGTGTGTGGGCTCTTCTGAGCCTTGCTGTTACATGGGGATTCAGTTGTCTGAAAAAACGCGTTTATTTCGGGCTGAAAAACACGTTTTGAAAAGTGTGCATTTACTGCCCCATAACTTACATGGGGTTGACCAAACTTGCAGAAACATGTTTATTTCTGCTGAAAAACACGTTCTGACACTTTCTGCACACTGGGGTTAAGATCTGAGTGTGTGGGCTCTTCTGAGCCTTGCTGTTACATGGGGATTCAGTTGTCTGAAAAAACGCGTTTATTTCGGGCTGAAAAACACGTTTTGAAAAGTGTGCATTTACTGACCCATAACTTACATGGGGTTGACCAAACTTGCAGAAACATGTTTATTTCTGCTGAAAAACACGTTTTGACACTTTCTGCACACTGGGGTTAAGAGCTGAGTGTGTGGGCTCTTCTGAGCCTTGATGTTACATGGGGATTCAGTTGTCTGAAAAAACGCGTTTATTTCGGGCTGAAAAACACGTTTTGAAAAGTGTGCATTTACTGCCCCATAACTTACATGGGGTTGACCAAACTTGCAGAAACATGTTTATTTCTGCTGAAAAACACGTTTTGACACTTTCTGCACACTGGGGTTAAGAGCTGAGTGTGTGGGCTCTTCTGAGCCTTGCTGTTACATGGGGATTCAGTTGTCTGAAAAAACGCGTTTATTTCGGGCTGAAAAACACGTTTTGAAAAGTGTGCATTTACTGCCCCATAACTTACATGGGGTTGACCAAACTTGCAGAAACATGTTTATTTCTGCTGAAAAACACGTTTTGACACTTTCTGCACACTGGGGTTAAGAGCTGAGTGTGTGGGCTCTTCTGAGCCTTGATGTTACATGGGGATTCAGTTGTCTGAAAAAACGCGTTTATTTCGGGCTGAAAAACACGTTTTGAAAAGTGTGCATTTACTGCCCCATAACTTACATGGGGTTGACCAAACTTGCAGAAACATGTTTATTTCTGCTGAAAAACACGTTCTGACACTTTCTGCACAATGGGGTTAAGATCTGAGTGTGTGGGCTCTTCTGAGCATTGCTGTTACATGGGGATTCAGTTGTCTGAAAAAACGCGTTTATTTCGGGCTGAAAAACACGTTTTGAAAAGTGTGCATTTACTGCCCCATAACTTACATGGGGTTGACCAAACTTGCAGAAACATGTTTATTTCTGCTGAAAAACACGTTTTGACACTTTCTGCACACTGGGGTTAAGATCTGAGTGTGTGGGCTCTTCTGAGCCTTGCTGTTACATGGGGATTCAGTTGTCTGAAAAAACGCGTTTATTTCGGGCTGAAAAACACGTTTTGAAAAGTGTGCATTTACTGACCCATAACTTACATGGGGTTGACCAAACTTGCAGAAACATGTTTATTTCTGCTGAAAAACACGTTTTGACACTTTCTGCACACTGGGGTTAAGAGCTGAGTGTGTGGGCTCTTCTGAGCCTTGATGTTACATGGGGATTCAGTTGTCTGAAAAAACGCGTTTATTTCGGGCTGAAAAACACGTTTTGAAAAGTGTGCATTTACTGCCCCATAACTTACATGGGGTTGACCAAACTTGCAGAAACATGTTTATTTCTGCTGAAAAACACGTTCTGACACTTTCTGCACAATGGGGTTAAGATCTGAGTGTGTGGGCTCTTCTGAGCCTTGCTGTTACATGGGGATTCAGTTGTCTGAAAAAACGCGTTTATTTCGGGCTGAAAAACACGTTTTGAAAAGTGTGCATTTACTGCCCCATAACTTACATGGGGTTGACCAAACTTGCAGAAACATGTTTATTTCTGCTGAAAAACACATTTTGACACTTTCTGCACACTGGGGTTAAGAGCTGAGTGTGTGGGCTCTTCTGAGCCTTGATGTTACATGGGGATTCAGTTGTCTGAAAAAACGCGTTTATTTCGGGCTGAAAAACACGTTTTGAAAAGTGTGCATTTACTGCCCCATAACTTACATGGGGTTGACCAAACTTGCAGAAACATGTTTATTTCTGCTGAAAAACACGTTTTGACACTTTCTGCACACTGGGGTTAAGAGCTGAGTGTGTGGGCTCTTCTGAGCCTTGATGTTACATGGGGATTCAGTTGTCTGAAAAAACGCGTTTATTTCGGGCTGAAAAACACGTTTTGAAAAGTGTGCATTTACTGCCCCATAACTTACATGGGGTTGACCAAACTTGCAGAAACATGTTTATTTCTGCTGAAAAACACATTTTGACACTTTCTGCACACTGGGGTTAAGAGCTGAGTGTGTGGGCTCTTCTGAGCCTTGATGTTACATGGGGATTCAGTTGTCTGAAAAAACGCGTTTATTTCGGGCTGAAAAACACGTTTTGAAAAGTGTGCATTTACTGCCCCATAACTTACATGGGGTTGACCAAACTTGCAGAAACATGTTTATTTCTGATGAAAAACACGTTTTGACACTTTCTGCACACTGGGGTTAAGAGCTGAGTGTGTGGGCTCTTCTGAGCTTTGCTGTTACATGGGGATTCAGTTGTCTGAAAAAACGCGTTTATTTCGGGCTGAAAAACACGTTTTGAAAAGTGTGCATTTACTGCCCCATAACTTACATGGGGTTGACCAAACTTGCAGAAACATGTTTATTTCTGCTGAAAAACACGTTTTGACACTGTCTGCACACTGGGGTTAAGAGCTGAGTGTGTGGGCTCTTCTGAGCCTTGCTGTTACATGGAGATTCAGTTGTCTGAAAAAACGCGTTTATTTCGGGCTGAAAAACACGTTTTGAAAAGTGTGCATTTACTGCCCCATAACTTACATGGGGTTGACCAAACTTGCAGAAACATGTTTATTTCTGCTGAAAAACACATTTTGACACTTTCTGCACACTGGGGTTAAGAGCTGAGTGTGTGGGCTCTTCTGAGCCTTGATGTTACATGGGGATTCAGTTGTCTGAAAAAACGCGTTTATTTCGGGCTGAAAAACACGTTTTGAACAGTGTGCATTTACTGCCCCATAACTTACATGGGGTTGACCAAACTTGCAGAAACATGTTTATTTCTGCTGAAAAACACGTTTTGACACTTTCTGCACACTGGGGTTAAGATCTGAGTGTGTGGGCTCTTCTGAGCCTTGATGTTACATGGGAATTCAGTTGTCTGAAAAAACGCGTTTATTTCGGGCTGAAAAACACGTTTTGAAAAGTGTGCATTTACTGCCCCATAACTTACATGGGGTTGACCAAACTTGCAGAAACATGTTTATTTCTGCTGAAAAACACGTTTTGACACTTTCTGCACACTGGGGTTAAGAGCTGAGTGTGTGGGCTCTTCTGAGCCTTGATGTTACATGGGGATTCAGTTGTCTGAAAAAACGCGTTTATTTCGGGCTGAAAAACACGTTTTGAAAAGTGTGCATTTACTGCCCCATAACTTACATGGGGTTGACCAAACTTGCAGAAACATGTTTATTTCTGCAGAAAAACACGTTCTGACACTTTCTGCACACTGGGGTTAAGAGCTGAGTGTGTGGGCTCTTCTGAGCCTTGATGTTACATGGGGATTCAGTTGTCTGAAAAAACGCGTTTATTTCGGGCTGAAAAACACGTTTTGAAAAGTGTGCATTTACTGCCCCATAACTTACATGGGGTTGACCAAACTTGCAGAAACATGTTTATTTCTGCTGAAAAACACATTTTGACACTTTCTGCACACTGGGGTTAAGAGCTGAGTGTGTGGGCTCTTCTGAGCCTTGCTGTTACATGGAGATTCAGTTGTCTAAAAAAACGCGTTTATTTCGGGCTGAAAAACACGTTTTGAAAAGTGTGCATTTACTGCCCCATAACTTACATGGGGTTGACCAAACTTGCAGAAACATGTTTATTTCTGCTGAAAAACACATTTTGACACTTTCTGCACACTGGGGTTAAGAGCTGAGTGTGTGGGCTCTTCTGAGCCTTGATGTTACATGGGGATTCAGTTGTCTGAAAAAACGCGTTTATTTCGGGCTGAAAAACACGTTTTGAAAAGTGTGCATTTACTGCCCCATAACTTACATGGGGTTGACCAAACTTGCAGAAACATGTTTATTTCTGCTGAAAAACACGTTTTGACACTTTCTGCACACTGGGGTTAAGATCTGAGTGTCTGGGCTCTTCTGAGCCTTGATGTTACATGGGAATTCAGTTGTCTGAAAAAACGCGTTTATTTCGGGCTGAAAAACACGTTTTGAAAAGTGTGCATTTACTGCCCCATAACTTACATGGGGTTGACCAAACTTGCAGAAACATGTTTATTTCTGCTGAAAAACACGTTCTGACACTTTCTGCACACTGGGGTTAAGATCTGAGTGTGTGGGCTCTTCTGAGCTTTGCTGTTACATGGGGATTCAGTTGTCTGAAAAAACGCGTTTATTTCGGGCTGAAAAACACGTTTTGAAAAGTGTGCATTTACTGACCCATAACTTACATGGGGTTGACCAAACTTGCAGAAACATGTTTATTTCTGCTGAAAAACACGTTTTGACACTTTCTGCACACTGGGGTTAAGAGCTGAGTGTGTGGGCTCTTCTGAGCCTTGCTGTTACATGGAGATTCAGTTGTCTGAAAAAACGCGTTTATTTCGGGCTGAAAAACACGTTTTGAAAAGTGTGCATTTACTGCCCCATAACTTACATGGGGTTGACCAAACTTGCAGAAACATGTTTATTTCTGCTGAAAAACACATTTTGACACTTTCTGCACACTGGGGTTAAGAGCTGAGTGTGTGGGCTCTTCTGAGCTTTGCTGTTACATGGGGATTCAGTTGTCTGAAAAAACGCGTTTATTTCGGGCTGAAAAACACGTTTTGAAAAGTGTGCATTTACTGACCCATAACTTACATGGGGTTGACCAAACTTGCAGAAACATGTTTATTTCTGCTGAAAAACACGTTTTGACACTTTCTGCACACTGGGGTTAAGAGCTGAGTGTGTGGGCTCTTCTGAGCCTTGATGTTACATGGGGATTCAGTTGTCTGAAAAAACGCGTTTATTTCGGGCTGAAAAACACGTTTTGAAAAGTGTGCATTTACTGCCCCATAACTTACATGGGGTTGACCAAACTTGCAGAAACATGTTTATTTCTGCAGAAAAACACGTTCTGACACTTTCTGCACAATGGGGTTAAGATCTGAGTGTGTGGGCTCTTCTGAGCCTTGCTGTTACATGGGGATTCAGTTGTCTGAAAAAACGCGTTTATTTCGGGCTGAAAAACACGTTTTGAAAAGTGTGCATTTACTGCCCCATAACTTACATGGGGTTGACCAAACTTGCAGAAACATGTTTATTTCTGCTGAAAAACACATTTTGACACTTTCTGCACACTGGGGTTAAGAGCTGAGTGTGTGGGCTCTTCTGAGCCTTGATGTTACATGGGGATTCAGTTGTCTGAAAAAACGCGTTTATTTCGGGCTGAAAAACACGTTTTGAAAAGTGTGCATTTACTGCCCCATAACTTACATGGGGTTGACCAAACTTGCAGAAACATGTTTATTTCTGCTGAAAAACACGTTCTGACACTTTCTGCACACTGGGGTTAAGATCTGAGTGTGTGGGCTCTTCTGAGCCTTGCTGTTACATGGGGATTCAGTTGTCTGAAAAAACGCGTTTATTTCGGGCTGAAAAACACGTTTTGAAAAGTGTGCATTTACTGACCCATAACTTACATGGGGTTGACCAAACTTGCAGAAACATGTTTATTTCTGCTGAAAAACACGTTTTGACACTTTCTGCACACTAGGGTTAAGAGCTGAGTGTGTGGGCTCTTCTGAGCCTTGATGTTACATGGGGATTCAGTTGTCTGAAAAAACGCGTTTATTTCGGGCTGAAAAACACGTTTTGAAAAGTGTGCTGTTACTGCCCCATAACTTACATGGGGTTGACCAAACTTGCAGAAACATGTTTATTTCTGCTGAAAAACACGTTTTGACACTTTCTGCACACTGGGGTTAAGAGCTGAGTGTGTGGGCTCTTCTGAGCCTTGCTGTTACATGGGGATTCAGTTGTCTGAAAAAACGCGTTTATTTCGGGCTGAAAAACACGTTTTGAAAAGTGTGCATTTACTGCCCCATAACTTACATGGGGTTGACCAAACTTGCAGAAACATGTTTATTTCTGCTGAAAAACACGTTTTGACACTTTCTGCACACTGGGGTTAAGATCTGAGTGTCTGGGCTCTTCTGAGCCTTGATGTTACATGGGAATTCAGTTGTCTGAAAAAACGCGTTTATTTCGGGCTGAAAAACACGTTTTGAAAAGTGTGCATTTACTGCCCCATAACTTACATGGGGTTGACCAAACTTGCAGAAACATGTTTATTTCTGCTGAAAAACACGTTCTGACACTTTCTGCACACTGGGGTTAAGATCTGAGTGTGTGGGCTCTTCTGAGCCTTGCTGTTACATGGGGATTCAGTTGTCTGAAAAAACACGTTTATTTCGGGCTGAAAAACACGTTTTGAAAAGTGTGCATTTACTGACCCATAACTTACATGGGGTTGACCAAACTTGCAGAAACATGTTTATTTCTGCTGAAAAACACGTTCTGACACTTTCTGCACACTGGGGTTAAGATCTGAGTGTGTGGGCTCTTCTGAGCCTTGCTGTTACATGGGGATTCAGTTGTCTGAAAAAACACGTTTATTTCGGGCTGAAAAACACGTTTTGAAAAGTGTGCATTTACTGACCCATAACTTACATGGGGTTGACCAAACTTGCAGAAACATGTTTATTTCTGCTGAAAAACACGTTTTGACACTTTCTGCACACTGGGGTTAAGAGCTGAGTGTGTGGGCTCTTCTGAGCCTTGATGTTACATGGGGATTCAGTTGTCTGAAAAAACGCGTTTATTTCGGGCTGAAAAACACGTTTTGAAAAGTGTGCATTTACTGCCCCATAACTTACATGGGGTTGACCAAACTTGCAGAAACATGTTTATTTCTGCTGAAAAACACGTTCTGACACTTTCTGCACACTGGGGTTAAGATCTGAGTGTGTGGGCTCTTCTGAGCCTTGCTGTTACATGGGGATTCAGTTGTCTGAAAAAACGCGTTTATTTCGGGCTGAAAAACACGTTTTGAAAAGTGTGCATTTACTGACCCATAACTTACATGGGGTTGACCAAACTTGCAGAAACATGTTTATTTCTGCTGAAAAACACGTTTTGACACTTTCTGCACACTGGGGTTAAGAGCTGAGTGTGTGGGCTCTTCTGAGCCTTGATGTTACATGGGGATTCAGTTGTCTGAAAAAACGCGTTTATTTCGGGCTGAAAAACACGTTTTGAAAAGTGTGCATTTACTGCCCCATAACTTACATGGGGTTGACCAAACTTGCAGAAACATGTTTATTTCTGCAGAAAAACACGTTCTGACACTTTCTGCACACTGGGGTTAAGAGCTGAGTGTGTGGGCTCTTCTGAGCCTTGCTGTTACATGGGGATTCAGTTGTCTGAAAAAACGCGTTTATTTCGGGCTGAAAAACACGTTTTGAAAAGTGTGCATTTACTGCCCCATAACTTACATGGGGTTGACCAAACTTGCAGAAACATGTTTATTTCTGCTGAAAAACACGTTTTGACACTTTCTGCACACTGGGGTTAAGATCTGAGTGTGTGGGCTCTTCTGAGCCTTGATGTTACATGGGGATTCAGTTGTCTGAAAAAACGCGTTTATTTCGGGCTGAAAAACACGTTTTGAAAAGTGTGCATTTACTGCCCCATAACTTACATGGGGTTGACCAAACTTGCAGAAACATGTTTATTTCTGCTGAAAAACACGTTTTGACACTTTCTGCACACTGGGGTTAAGAGCTGAGTGTGTGGGCTCTTCTGAGCCTTGATGTTACATGGGGATTCAGTTGTCTGAAAAAACGCGTTTATTTCGGGCTGAAAAACACGTTTTGAAAAGTGTGCATTTACTGCCCCATAACTTACATGGGGTTGACCAAACTTGCAGAAACATGTTTATTTCTGCTGAAAAACACGTTCTGACACTTTCTGCACACTGGGGTTAAGATCTGAGTGTGTGGGCTCTTCTGAGCCTTGCTGTTACATGGGGATTCAGTTGTCTGAAAAAACGCGTTTATTTCGGGCTGAAAAACACGTTTTGAAAAGTGTGCATTTACTGACCCATAACTTACATGGGGTTGACCAAACTTGCAGAAACATGTTTATTTCTGCTGAAAAACACGTTTTGACACTTTCTGCACACTAGGGTTAAGAGCTGAGTGTGTGGGCTCTTCTGAGCCTTGATGTTACATGGGGATTCAGTTGTCTGAAAAAACGCGTTTATTTCGGGCTGAAAAACACGTTTTGAAAAGTGTGCTGTTACTGCCCCATAACTTACATGGGGTTGACCAAACTTGCAGAAACATGTTTATTTCTGCTGAAAAACACGTTTTGACACTTTCTGCACACTGGGGTTAAGAGCTGAGTGTGTGGGCTCTTCTGAGCCTTGCTGTTACATGGGGATTCAGTTGTCTGAAAAAACGCGTTTATTTCGGGCTGAAAAACACGTTTTGAAAAGTGTGCATTTACTGCCCCATAACTTACATGGGGTTGACCAAACTTGCAGAAACATGTTTATTTCTGCTGAAAAACACGTTTTGACACTTTCTGCACACTGGGGTTAAGATCTGAGTGTCTGGGCTCTTCTGAGCCTTGATGTTACATGGGAATTCAGTTGTCTGAAAAAACGCGTTTATTTCGGGCTGAAAAACACGTTTTGAAAAGTGTGCATTTACTGCCCCATAACTTACATGGGGTTGACCAAACTTGCAGAAACATGTTTATTTCTGCTGAAAAACACGTTCTGACACTTTCTGCACACTGGGGTTAAGATCTGAGTGTGTGGGCTCTTCTGAGCCTTGCTGTTACATGGGGATTCAGTTGTCTGAAAAAACGCGTTTATTTCGGGCTGAAAAACACGTTTTGAAAAGTGTGCATTTACTGACCCATAACTTACATGGGGTTGACCAAACTTGCAGAAACATGTTTATTTCTGCTGAAAAACACGTTTTGACACTTTCTGCACACTGGGGTTAAGAGCTGAGTGTGTGGGCTCTTCTGAGCCTTGATGTTACATGGGGATTCAGTTGTCTGAAAAAACGCGTTTATTTCGGGCTGAAAAACACGTTTTGAAAAGTGTGCATTTACTGCCCCATAACTTACATGGGGTTGACCAAACTTGCAGAAACATGTTTATTTCTGCTGAAAAACACGTTCTGACACTTTCTGCACACTGGGGTTAAGATCTGAGTGTGTGGGCTCTTCTGAGCCTTGCTGTTACATGGGGATTCAGTTGTCTGAAAAAACGCGTTTATTTCGGGCTGAAAAACACGTTTTGAAAAGTGTGCATTTACTGACCCATAACTTACATGGGGTTGACCAAACTTGCAGAAACATGTTTATTTCTGCTGAAAAACACGTTTTGACACTTTCTGCACACTGGGGTTAAGAGCTGAGTGTGTGGGCTCTTCTGAGCCTTGATGTTACATGGGGATTCAGTTGTCTGAAAAAACGCGTTTATTTCGGGCTGAAAAACACGTTTTGAAAAGTGTGCATTTACTGCCCCATAACTTACATGGGGTTGACCAAACTTGCAGAAACATGTTTATTTCTGCAGAAAAACACGTTCTGACACTTTCTGCACACTGGGGTTAAGAGCTGAGTGTGTGGGCTCTTCTGAGTCTTGCTGTTACATGGGGATTCAGTTGTCTGAAAAAACGCGTTTATTTCGGGCTGAAAAACACGTTTTGAAAAGTGTGCATTTACTGCCCCATAACTTACATGGGGTTGACCAAACTTGCAGAAACATGTTTATTTCTGCTGAAAAACACGTTTTGACACTTTCTGCACACTGGGGTTAAGATCTGAGTGTGTGGGCTCTTCTGAGCCTTGATGTTACATGGGGATTCAGTTGTCTGAAAAAACGCGTTTATTTCGGGCTGAAAAACACGTTTTGAAAAGTGTGCATTTACTGCCCCATAACTTACATGGGGTTGACCAAACTTGCAGAAACATGTTTATTTCTGCTGAAAAACACGTTTTGACACTTTCTGCACACTGGGGTTAAGAGCTGAGTGTGTGGGCTCTTCTGAGCCTTGATGTTACATGGGGATTCAGTTGTCTGAAAAAACGCGTTTATTTCGGGCTGAAAAACACGTTTTGAAAAGTGTGCATTTACTGCCCCATAACTTACATGGGGTTGACCAAACTTGCAGAAACATGTTTATTTCTGCTGAAAAACACGTTCTGACACTTTCTGCACACTGGGGTTAAGATCTGAGTGTGTGGGCTCTTCTGAGCCTTGCTGTTACATGGGGATTCAGTTGTCTGAAAAAACGCGTTTATTTCGGGCTGAAAAACACGTTTTGAAAAGTGTGCATTTACTGACCCATAACTTACATGGGGTTGACCAAACTTGCAGAAACATGTTTATTTCTGCTGAAAAACACGTTTTGACACTTTCTGCACACTGGGGTTAAGAGCTGAGTGTGTGGGCTCTTCTGAGCCTTGATGTTACATGGGGATTCAGTTGTCTGAAAAAACGCGTTTATTTCGGGCTGAAAAACACGTTTTGAAAAGTGTGCATTTACTGCCCCATAACTTACATGGGGTTGACCAAACTTGCAGAAACATGTTTATTTCTGCTGAAAAACACGTTCTGACACTTTCTGCACACTGGGGTTAAGATCTGAGTGTGTGGGCTCTTCTGAGCCTTGCTGTTACATGGGGATTCAGTTGTCTGAAAAAACGCGTTTATTTCGGGCTGAAAAACACGTTTTGAAAAGTGTGCATTTACTGACCCATAACTTACATGGGGTTGACCAAACTTGCAGAAACATGTTTATTTCTGCTGAAAAACACGTTTTGACACTTTCTGCACACTGGGGTTAAGAGCTGAGTGTGTGGGCTCTTCTGAGCCTTGATGTTACATGGGGATTCAGTTGTCTGAAAAAACGCGTTTATTTCGGGCTGAAAAACACGTTTTGAAAAGTGTGCATTTACTGCCCCATAACTTACATGGGGTTGACCAAACTTGCAGAAACATGTTTATTTCTGCTGAAAAACACGTTTTGACACTTTCTGCACACTGGGGTTAAGAGCTGAGTGTGTGGGCTCTTCTGAGCCTTGCTGTTACATGGGGATTCAGTTGTCTGAAAAAACCCGTTTATTTCGGGCTGAAAAACACGTTTTGAAAAGTGTGCATTTACTGCCCCATAACTTACATGGGGTTGACCAAACTTGCAGAAACATGTTTATTTCTGCTGAAAAACACGTTTTGACACTTTCTGCACACTGGGGTTAAGAGCTGAGTGTGTGGGCTCTTCTGAGCCTTGATGTTACATGGGGATTCAGTTGTCTGAAAAAACGCGTTTATTTCGGGCTGAAAAACACGTTTTGAAAAGTGTGCATTTACTGCCCCATAACTTACATGGGGTTGACCAAACTTGCAGAAACATGTTTATTTCTGCTGAAAAACACGTTTTGACACTTTCTGCACACTGGGGTTAAGAGCTGAGTGTGTGGGCTCTTCTGAGCCTTGATGTTACATGGGGATTCAGTTGTCTGAAAAAACGCGTTTATTTCGGGCTGAAAAACACGTTTTGAAAAGTGTGCATTTACTGCCCCATAACTTACATGGGGTTGACCAAACTTGCAGAAACATGTTTATTTCTGCTGAAAAACACGTTTTGACACTTTCTGCACACTGGGGTTAAGAGCTGAGTGTGTGGGCTCTTCTGAGCCTTGCTGTTACATGGGGATTCAGTTGTCTGAAAAAACGCGTTTATTTCGGGCTGAAAAACACGTTTTGAAAAGTGTGCATTTACTGCCCCATAACTTACATGGGGTTGACCAAACTTGCAGAAACATGTTTATTTCTGCTGAAAAACACGTTTTGACACTTTCTGCACACTGGGGTTAAGATCTGAGTGTGTGGGCTCTTCTGAGCCTTGATGTTACATGGGGATTCAGTTGTCTGAAAAAACGCGTTTATTTCGGGCTGAAAAACACGTTTTGTAAAGTGTGCATTTACTGCCCCATAACTTACATGGGGTTGACCAAACTTGCAGAAACATGTTTATTTCTGCTGAAAAACACGTTTTGACACTTTCTGCACACTGGGGTTAAGAGCTGAGTGTGTGGGCTCTTCTGAACCTTGCTGTTACATGGGGATTCAGTTGTCTGAAAAAACGCGTTTATTTCGGGCTGAAAAACACGTTTTGAAAAGTGTGCATTTACTGCCCCATAACTTACATGGGGTTGACCAAACTTGCAGAAACATGTTTATTTCTGCTGAAAAACACGTTTTGACACTTTCTGCACACTGGGGTTAAGAGCTGAGTGTGTGGGCTCTTCTGAGCCTTGCTGTTACATGGAGATTCAGTTGTCTAAAAAAACGCGTTTATTTCGGGCTGAAAAACACGTTTTGAAAAGTGTGCATTTACTGCCCCATAACTTACATGGGGTTGACCAAACTTGCAGAAACATGTTTATTTCTGCTGAAAAACACGTTTTGACACTTTCTGCACACTGGGGTTAAGAGCTGAGTGTGTGGGCTCTTCTGAGCCTTGCTGTTACATGGAGATTCAGTTGTCTGAAAAAACGCGTTTATTTCGGGCTGAAAAACACGTTTTGAAAAGTGTGCATTTACTGCCCCATAACTTACATGGGGTTGACCAAACTTGCAGAAACATGTTTATTTCTGCTGAAAAACACATTTTGACACTTTCTGCACACTGGGGTTAAGATCTGAGTGTGTGGGCTCTTCTGAGCCTTGCTGTTACATGGGGATTCAGTTGTCTGAAAAAACGCGTTTATTTCGGGCTGAAAAACACGTTTTGAAAAGTGTGCATTTACTGCCCCATAACTTACATGGGGTTGACCAAACTTGCAGAAACATGTTTATTTCTGCTGAAAAACACGTTTTGACACTTTCTGCACACTGGGGTTAAGAGCTGAGTGTGTGGGCTCTTCTGAGCCTTGCTGTTACATGGGGATTCAGTTGTCTGAAAAAACGCGTTTATTTCGGGCTGAAAAACACGTTTTGAAAAGTGTGCATTTACTGCCCCATAACTTACATGGGGTTGACCAAACTTGCAGAAACATGTTTATTTCTGCTGAAAAACACGTTTTGACACTTTCTGCACACTGGGGTTAAGAGCTGAGTGTGTGGGCTCTTCTGAGCCTTGATGTTACATGGGGATTCAGTTGTCTGAAAAAACGCGTTTATTTCGGGCTGAAAAACACGTTTTGAAAAGTGTGCATTTACTGCCCCATAACTTACATGGGGTTGACCAAACTTGCAGAAACATGTTTATTTCTGCTGAAAAACACGTTCTGACACTTTCTGCACAATGGGGTTAAGATCTGAGTGTGTGGGCTCTTCTGAGCATTGCTGTTACATGGGGATTCAGTTGTCTGAAAAAACGCGTTTATTTCGGGCTGAAAAACACGTTTTGAAAAGTGTGCATTTACTGCCCCATAACTTACATGGGGTTGACCAAACTTGCAGAAACATGTTTATTTCTGCTGAAAAACACGTTTTGACACTTTCTGCACACTGGGGTTAAGATCTGAGTGTGTGGGCTCTTCTGAGCCTTGCTGTTACATGGGGATTCAGTTGTCTGAAAAAACGCGTTTATTTCGGGCTGAAAAACACGTTTTGAAAAGTGTGCATTTACTGACCCATAACTTACATGGGGTTGACCAAACTTGCAGAAACATGTTTATTTCTGCTGAAAAACACGTTTTGACACTTTCTGCACACTGGGGTTAAGAGCTGAGTGTGTGGGCTCTTCTGAGCCTTGATGTTACATGGGGATTCAGTTGTCTGAAAAAACGCGTTTATTTCGGGCTGAAAAACACGTTTTGAAAAGTGTGCATTTACTGCCCCATAACTTACATGGGGTTGACCAAACTTGCAGAAACATGTTTATTTCTGCTGAAAAACACGTTCTGACACTTTCTGCACAATGGGGTTAAGATCTGAGTGTGTGGGCTCTTCTGAGCCTTGCTGTTACATGGGGATTCAGTTGTCTGAAAAAACGCGTTTATTTCGGGCTGAAAAACACGTTTTGAAAAGTGTGCATTTACTGCCCCATAACTTACATGGGGTTGACCAAACTTGCAGAAACATGTTTATTTCTGCTGAAAAACACATTTTGACACTTTCTGCACACTGGGGTTAAGAGCTGAGTGTGTGGGCTCTTCTGAGCCTTGATGTTACATGGGGATTCAGTTGTCTGAAAAAACGCGTTTATTTCGGGCTGAAAAACACGTTTTGAAAAGTGTGCATTTACTGCCCCATAACTTACATGGGGTTGACCAAACTTGCAGAAACATGTTTATTTCTGCTGAAAAACACGTTCTGACACTTTCTGCACACTGGGGTTAAGATCTGAGTGTGTGGGCTCTTCTGAGCTTTGCTGTTACATGGGGATTCAGTTGTCTGAAAAAACGCGTTTATTTCGGGCTGAAAAACACGTTTTGAAAAGTGTGCATTTACTGCCCCATAACTTACATGGGGTTGACCAAACTTGCAGAAACATGTTTATTTCTGCTGAAAAACACATTTTGACACTTTCTGCACACTGGGGTTAAGAGCTGAGTGTGTGGGCTCTTCTGAGCCTTGATGTTACATGGGGATTCAGTTGTCTGAAAAAACGCGTTTATTTCGGGCTGAAAAACACGTTTTGAAAAGTGTGCATTTACTGCCCCATAACTTACATGGGGTTGACCAAACTTGCAGAAACATGTTTATTTCTGATGAAAAACACGTTTTGACACTTTCTGCACACTGGGGTTAAGAGCTGAGTGTGTGGGCTCTTCTGAGCTTTGCTGTTACATGGGGATTCAGTTGTCTGAAAAAACGCGTTTATTTCGGGCTGAAAAACACGTTTTGAAAAGTGTGCATTTACTGCCCCATAACTTACATGGGGTTGACCAAACTTGCAGAAACATGTTTATTTCTGCTGAAAAACACGTTTTGACACTGTCTGCACACTGGGGTTAAGAGCTGAGTGTGTGGGCTCTTCTGAGCCTTGCTGTTACATGGAGATTCAGTTGTCTGAAAAAACGCGTTTATTTCGGGCTGAAAAACACGTTTTGAAAAGTGTGCATTTACTGCCCCATAACTTACATGGGGTTGACCAAACTTGCAGAAACATGTTTATTTCTGCTGAAAAACACATTTTGACACTTTCTGCACACTGGGGTTAAGAGCTGAGTGTGTGGGCTCTTCTGAGCCTTGATGTTACATGGGGATTCAGTTGTCTGAAAAAACGCGTTTATTTCGGGCTGAAAAACACGTTTTGAACAGTGTGCATTTACTGCCCCATAACTTACATGGGGTTGACCAAACTTGCAGAAACATGTTTATTTCTGCTGAAAAACACGTTTTGACACTTTCTGCACACTGGGGTTAAGATCTGAGTGTGTGGGCTCTTCTGAGCCTTGATGTTACATGGGAATTCAGTTGTCTGAAAAAACGCGTTTATTTCGGGCTGAAAAACACGTTTTGAAAAGTGTGCATTTACTGCCCCATAACTTACATGGGGTTGACCAAACTTGCAGAAACATGTTTATTTCTGCTGAAAAACACGTTTTGACACTTTCTGCACACTGGGGTTAAGAGCTGAGTGTGTGGGCTCTTCTGAGCCTTGATGTTACATGGGGATTCAGTTGTCTGAAAAAACGCGTTTATTTCGGGCTGAAAAACACGTTTTGAAAAGTGTGCATTTACTGCCCCATAACTTACATGGGGTTGACCAAACTTGCAGAAACATGTTTATTTCTGCAGAAAAACACGTTCTGACACTTTCTGCACACTGGGGTTAAGAGCTGAGTGTGTGGGCTCTTCTGAGCCTTGATGTTACATGGGGATTCAGTTGTCTGAAAAAACGCGTTTATTTCGGGCTGAAAAACACGTTTTGAAAAGTGTGCATTTACTGCCCCATAACTTACATGGGGTTGACCAAACTTGCAGAAACATGTTTATTTCTGCTGAAAAACACGTTCTGACACTTTCTGCACACTGGGGTTAAGATCTGAGTGTGTGGGCTCTTCTGAGCCTTGCTGTTACATGGGGATTCAGTTGTCTGAAAAAACGCGTTTATTTCGGGCTGAAAAACACGTTTTGAAAAGTGTGCATTTACTGACCCATAACTTACATGGGGTTGACCAAACTTGCAGAAACATGTTTATTTCTGCTGAAAAACACGTTTTGACACTTTCTGCACACTGGGGTTAAGAGCTGAGTGTGTGGGCTCTTCTGAGCCTTGCTGTTACATGGGGATTCAGTTGTCTGAAAAAACGCGTTTATTTCGGGCT
>NW_028291526.1:0-88488 GCF_059453375.1 Lepisosteus platostomus | reverse complement strand
TTATTTCGGGCTGAAAAACACGTTTTGAAAAGTGTGCATTTACTGACCCATAACTTACATGGGGTTGACCAAACTTGCAGAAACATGTTTATTTCTGCTGAAAAACACATTTTGACACTTTCTGCACACTGGGGTTAAGAGCTGAGTGTGTGGGCTCTTCTGAGCCTTGATGTTACATGGGGATTCAGTTGTCTGAAAAAACGCGTTTATTTCGGGCTGAAAAACACGTTTTGAAAAGTGTGCTGTTACTGCCCCATAACTTACATGGGGTTGACCAAACTTGCAGAAACATGTTTATTTCTGCTGAAAAACACGTTTTGACACTTTCTGCACACTGGGGTTAAGAGCTGAGTGTGTGGGCTCTTCTGAGCCTTGCTGTTACATGGGGATTCAGTTGTCTGAAAAAACGCGTTTATTTCGGGCTGAAAAACACGTTTTGAAAAGTGTGCATTTACTGCCCCATAACTTTCATGGGGTTGACCAAACTTGCAGAAACATGTTTATTTCTGCTGAAAAACACGTTTTGACACTTTCTGCACACTGGGGTTAAGAGCTGAGTGTGTGGGCTCTTCTGAGCCTTGATGTTACATGGGGATTCAGTTGTCTGAAAAAACGCGTTTATTTCGGGCTGAAAAACACGTTTTGAAAAGTGTGCTGTTACTGCCCCATAACTTACATGGGGTTGACCAAACTTGCAGAAACATGTTTATTTCTGCTGAAAAACACGTTCTGACACTTTCTGCACACTGGGGTTAAGAGCTGAGTGTGTGGGCTCTTCTGAGCCTTGCTGTTACATGGGGATTCAGTTGTCTGAAAAAACGCGTTTATTTCGGGCTGAAAAACACGTTTTGAAAAGTGTGCATTTACTGCCCCATAACTTTCATGGGGTTGACCAAACTTGCAGAAACATGTTTATTTCTGCTGAAAAACACGTTTTGACACTTTCTGCACACTGGGGTTAAGAGCTGAGTGTGTGGGCTCTTCTGAGCCTTGATGTTACATGGGGATTCAGTTGTCTGAAAAAACGCGTTTATTTCGGGCTGAAAAACACGTTTTGAAAAGTGTGCATTTACTGCCCCATAACTTACATGGGGTTGACCAAACTTGCAGAAACATGTTTATTTCTGCTGAAAAACACGTTCTGACACTTTCTGCACAATGGGGTTAAGATCTGAGTGTGTGGGCTCTTCTGAGCCTTGCTGTTACATGGGGATTCAGTTGTCTGAAAAAACGCGTTTATTTCGGGCTGAAAAACACGTTTTGAAAAGTGTGCATTTACTGCCCCATAACTTACATGGGGTTGACCAAACTTGCAGAAACATGTTTATTTCTGCTGAAAAACACATTTTGACACTTTCTGCACACTGGGGTTAAGAGCTGAGTGTGTGGGCTCTTCTGAGCCTTGATGTTATATGGGGATTCAGTTGTCTGAAAAAACGAGTTTATTTCGGGCTGAAAAACACGTTTTGAAAAGTGTGCATTTACTGCCCCATAACTTACATGGGGTTGACCAAACTTGCAGAAACATGTTTATTTCTGCTGAAAAACACGTTTTGACACTTTCTGCACACTGGGGTTAAGAGCTGAGTGTGTGGGCTCTTCTGAGCCTTGCTGTTACATGGAGATTCAGTTGTCTGAAAAAACGCGTTTATTTCGGGCTGAAAAACACGTTTTGAAAAGTGTGCATTTACTGCCCCATAACTTACATGGGGTTGACCAAACTTGCAGAAACATGTTTATTTCTGCTGAAAAACACGTTTTGACACTTTCTGCACACTGGGGTTAAGATCTGAGTGTCTGGGCTCTTCTGAGCCTTGATGTTACATGGGAATTCAGTTGTCTGAAAAAACGCGTTTATTTCGGGCTGAAAAACACGTTTTGAAAAGTGTGCATTTACTGCCCCATAACTTACATGGGGTTGACCAAACTTGCAGAAACATGTTTATTTCTGCTGAAAAACACGTTTTGACACTTTCTGCACACTGGGGTTAAGAGCTGAGTGTGTGGGCTCTTCTGAGCCTTGCTGTTACATGGAGATTCAGTTGTCTAAAAAAACGCGTTTATTTCGGGCTGAAAAACACGTTTTGAAAAGTGTGCATTTACTGCCCCATAACTTACATGGGGTTGACCAAACTTGCAGAAACATGTTTATTTCTGCTGAAAAACACGTTCTGACACTTTCTGCACACTGGGGTTAAGATCTGAGTGTGTGGGCTCTTCTGAGCCTTGCTGTTACATGGGGATTCAGTTGTCTGAAAAAACGCGTTTATTTCGGGCTGAAAAACACGTTTTGAAAAGTGTGCATTTACTGCCCCATAACTTTCATGGGGTTGACCAAACTTGCAGAAACATGTTTATTTCTGCTGAAAAACACGTTTTGACACTTTCTGCACACTGGGGTTAAGAGCTGAGTGTGTGGGCTCTTCTGAGCCTTGATGTTACATGGGGATTCAGTTGTCTGAAAAAACGCGTTTATTTCGGGCTGAAAAACACGTTTTGAAAAGTGTGCATTTACTGCCCCATAACTTACATGGGGTTGAACAAACTTGCAGAAACATGTTTATTTCTGCTGAAAAACACGTTCTGACACTTTCTGCACAATGGGGTTAAGATCTGAGTGTGTGGGCTCTTCTGAGCCTTGCTGTTACATGGGGATTCAGTTGTCTGAAAAAACGCGTTTATTTAGGGCTGAAAAACACGTTTTGAAAAGTGTGCATTTACTGCCCCATAACTTACATGGGGTTGACCAAACTTGCAGAAACATGTTTATTTCTGCTGAAAAACACATTTTGACACTTTCTGCACACTGGGGTTAAGATCTGAGTGTGTGGGCTCTTCTGAGCCTTGCTGTTACATGGGGATTCAGTTGTCTGAAAAAACGCGTTTATTTCGGGCTGAAAAACACGTTTTGAAAAGTGTGCATTTACTGCCCCATAACTTACATGGGGTTGACCAAACTTGCAGAAACATGTTTATTTCTGCTGAAAAACACGTTCTGACACTTTCTGCACACTGGGGTTAAGATCTGAGTGTGTGGGCTCTTCTGAGCCTTGCTGTTACATGGGGATTCAGTTGTCTGAAAAAACGCGTTTATTTCGGGCTGAAAAACACGTTTTGAAAAGTGTGCATTTACTGCCCCATAACTTACATGGGGTTGACCAAACTTGCAGAAACATGTTTATTTCTGCAGAAAAACACGTTCTGACACTTTCTGCACAATGGGGTTAAGATCTGAGTGTGTGGGCTCTTCTGAGCCTTGCTGTTACATGGGGATTCAGTTGTCTGAAAAAACGCGTTTATTTCGGGCTGAAAAACACGATTTGAAAAGTGTGCATTTACTGCCCCATAACTTACATGGGGTTGACCAAACTTGCAGAAACATGTTTATTTCTGCTGAAAAACACATTTTGACACTTTCTGCACACTGGGGTTAAGAGCTGAGTGTGTGGGCTCTTCTGAGCCTTGATGTTACATGGGGATTCAGTTGTCTGAAAAAACGCGTTTATTTCGGGCTGAAAAACACGTTTTGAAAAGTGTGCATTTACTGCCCCATAACTTACATGGGGTTGACCAAACTTGCAGAAACATGTTTATTTCTGCTGAAAAACACGTTCTGACACTTTCTGCACACTGGGGTTAAGATCTGAGTGTGTGGGCTCTTCTGAGCCTTGCTGTTACATGGGGATTCAGTTGTCTGAAAAAACGCGTTTATTTCGGGCTGAAAAACACGTTTTGAAAAGTGTGCATTTACTGACCCATAACTTACATGGGGTTGACCAAACTTGCAGAAACATGTTTATTTCTGCTGAAAAACACGTTTTGACACTTTCTGCACACTAGGGTTAAGAGCTGAGTGTGTGGGCTCTTCTGAGCCTTGATGTTACATGGGGATTCAGTTGTCTGAAAAAACGCGTTTATTTCGGGCTGAAAAACACGTTTTGAAAAGTGTGCTGTTACTGCCCCATAACTTACATGGGGTTGACCAAACTTGCAGAAACATGTTTATTTCTGCTGAAAAACACGTTTTGACACTTTCTGCACACTGGGGTTAAGAGCTGAGTGTGTGGGCTCTTCTGAGCCTTGCTGTTACATGGGGATTCAGTTGTCTGAAAAAACGCGTTTATTTCGGGCTGAAAAACACGTTTTGAAAAGTGTGCATTTACTGCCCCATAACTTACATGGGGTTGACCAAACTTGCAGAAACATGTTTATTTCTGCTGAAAAACACGTTCTGACACTTTCTGCACACTGGGGTTAAGATCTGAGTGTGTGGGCTCTTCTGAGCCTTGCTGTTACATGGGGATTCAGTTGTCTGAAAAAACGCGTTTATTTCGGGCTGAAAAACACGTTTTGAAAAGTGTGCATTTACTGCCCCATAACTTACATGGGGTTGACCAAACTTGCAGAAACATGTTTATTTCTGCTGAAAAACACGTTCTGACACTTTCTGCACAATGGGGTTAAGATCTGAGTGTGTGGGCTCTTCTGAGCCTTGCTGTTACATGGGGATTCAGTTGTCTGAAAAAACGCGTTTATTTCGGGCTGAAAAACACGTTTTGAAAAGTGTGCATTTACTGACCCATAACTTACATGGGGTTGACCAAACTTGCAGAAACATGTTTATTTCTGCTGAAAAACACATTTTGACACTTTCTGCACACTGGGGTTAAGAGCTGAGTGTGTGGGCTCTTCTGAGCCTTGATGTTACATGGGGATTCAGTTGTCTGAAAAAACGCGTTTATTTCGGGCTGAAAAACACGTTTTGAAAAGTGTGCATTTACTGCCCCATAACTTACATGGGGTTGACCAAACTTGCAGAAACATGTTTATTTCTGCTGAAAAACACGTTCTGACACTTTCTGCACACTGGGGTTAAGATCTGAGTGTGTGGGCTCTTCTGAGCCTTGCTGTTACATGGGGATTCAGTTGTCTGAAAAAACGCGTTTATTTCGGGCTGAAAAACACGTTTTGAAAAGTGTGCATTTACTGACCCATAACTTACATGGGGTTGACCAAACTTGCAGAAACATGTTTATTTCTGCTGAAAAACACGTTTTGACACTTTCTGCACACTAGGGTTAAGAGCTGAGTGTGTGGGCTCTTCTGAGCCTTGATGTTACATGGGGATTCAGTTGTCTGAAAAAACGCGTTTATTTCGGGCTGAAAAACACGTTTTGAAAAGTGTGCTGTTACTGCCCCATAACTTACATGGGGTTGACCAAACTTGCAGAAACATGTTTATTTCTGCTGAAAAACACGTTTTGACACTTTCTGCACACTGGGGTTAAGAGCTGAGTGTGTGGGCTCTTCTGAGCCTTGCTGTTACATGGGGATTCAGTTGTCTGAAAAAACGCGTTTATTTCGGGCTGAAAAACACGTTTTGAAAAGTGTGCATTTACTGCCCCATAACTTTCATGGGGTTGACCAAACTTGCAGAAACATGTTTATTTCTGCTGAAAAACACGTTTTGACACTTTCTGCACACTGGGGTTAAGAGCTGAGTGTGTGGGCTCTTCTGAGCCTTGATGTTACATGGGGATTCAGTTGTCTGAAAAAACGCGTTTATTTCGGGCTGAAAAACACGTTTTGAAAAGTGTGCATTTACTGCCCCATAACTTACATGGGGTTGACCAAACTTGCAGAAACATGTTTATTTCTGCTGAAAAACACGTTCTGACACTTTCTGCACAATGGGGTTAAGAGCTGAGTGTGTGGGCTCTTCTGAGCCTTGCTGTTACATGGAGATTCAGTTGTCTGAAAAAACGCGTTTATTTCGGGCTGAAAAACACGTTTTGAAAAGTGTGCATTTACTGCCCCATAACTTACATGGGGTTGACCAAACTTGCAGAAACATGTTTATTTCTGCTGAAAAACACGTTTTGACACTTTCTGCACACTGGGGTTAAGATCTGAGTGTCTGGGCTCTTCTGAGCCTTGATGTTACATGGGAATTCAGTTGTCTGAAAAAACGCGTTTATTTCGGGCTGAAAAACACGTTTTGAAAAGTGTGCATTTACTGCCCCATAACTTACATGGGGTTGACCAAACTTGCAGAAACATGTTTATTTCTGCTGAAAAACACGTTTTGACACTTTCTGCACACTGGGGTTAAGAGCTGAGTGTGTGGGCTCTTCTGAGCCTTGCTGTTACATGGAGATTCAGTTGTCTAAAAAAACGCGTTTATTTCGGGCTGAAAAACACGTTTTGAAAAGTGTGCATTTACTGCCCCATAACTTACATGGGGTTGACCAAACTTGCAGAAACATGTTTATTTCTGCTGAAAAACACATTTTGACACTTTCTGCACACTGGGGTTAAGAGCTGAGTGTGTGGGCTCTTCTGAGCCTTGATGTTACATGGGGATTCAGTTGTCTGAAAAAACGCGTTTATTTCGGGCTGAAAAACACGTTTTGAAAAGTGTGCATTTACTGCCCCATAACTTACATGGGGTTGACCAAACTTGCAGAAACATGTTTATTTCTGCTGAAAAACACGTTCTGACACTTTCTGCACACTGGGGTTAAGATCTGAGTGTGTGGGCTCTTCTGAGCCTTGCTGTTACATGGGGATTCAGTTGTCTGAAAAAACGCGTTTATTTCGGGCTGAAAAACACGTTTTGAAAAGTGTGCATTTACTGCCCCATAACTTACATGGGTTTGACCAAACTTGCAGAAACATGTTTATTTCTGCTGAAAAACACGTTCTGACACTTTCTGCACACTGGGGTTAAGATCTGAGTGTGTGGGCTCTTCTGAGCCTTGCTGTTACATGGGGATTCAGTTGTCTGAAAAAACGCGTTTATTTCGGGCTGAAAAACACGTTTTGAAAAGTGTGCATTTACTGCCCCATAACTTACATGGGGTTGACCAAACTTGCAGAAACATGTTTATTTCTGCAGAAAAACACGTTCTGACACTTTCTGCACAATGGGGTTAAGATCTGAGTGTGTGGGCTCTTCTGAGCCTTGCTGTTACATGGGGATTCAGTTGTCTGAAAAAACGCGTTTATTTCGGGCTGAAAAACACGTTTTGAAAAGTGTGCATTTACTGACCCATAACTTACATGGGGTTGACCAAACTTGCAGAAACATGTTTATTTCTGCTGAAAAACACATTTTGACACTTTCTGCACACTGGGGTTAAGAGCTGAGTGTGTGGGCTCTTCTGAGCCTTGATGTTACATGGGGATTCAGTTGTCTGAAAAAACACGTTTATTTCGGGCTGAAAAACACGTTTTGAAAAGTGTGCATTTACTGCCCCATAACTTACATGGGGTTGACCAAACTTGCAGAAACATGTTTATTTCTGCTGAAAAACACGTTCTGACACTTTCTGCACACTGGGGTTAAGATCTGAGTGTGTGGGCTCTTCTGAGCCTTGCTGTTACATGGGGATTCAGTTGTCTGAAAAAACGCGTTTATTTCGGGCTGAAAAACACGTTTTGAAAAGTGTGCATTTACTGACCCATAACTTACATGGGGTTGACCAAACTTGCAGAAACATGTTTATTTCTGCTGAAAAACACGTTTTGACACTTTCTGCACACTAGGGTTAAGAGCTGAGTGTGTGGGCTCTTCTGAGCCTTGATGTTACATGGGGATTCAGTTGTCTGAAAAAACGCGTTTATTTCGGGCTGAAAAACACGTTTTGAAAAGTGTGCTGTTACTGCCCCATAACTTACATGGGGTTGACCAAACTTGCAGAAACATGTTTATTTCTGCTGAAAAACACGTTTTGACACTTTCTGCACACTGGGGTTAAGAGCTGAGTGTGTGGGCTCTTCTGAGCCTTGCTGTTACATGGGGATTCAGTTGTCTGAAAAAACGCGTTTATTTCGGGCTGAAAAACACGTTTTGAAAAGTGTGCATTTACTGCCCCATAACTTACATGGGGTTGACCAAACTTGCAGAAACATGTTTATTTCTGCTGAAAAACACGTTCTGACACTTTCTGCACAATGGGGTTAAGATCTGAGTGTGTGGGCTCTTCTGAGCCTTGCTGTTACATGGGGATTCAGTTGTCTGAAAAAACGCGTTTATTTCGGGCTGAAAAACACGTTTTGAAAAGTGTGCATTTACTGCCCCATAACTTACATGGGGTTGACCAAACTTGCAGAAACATGTTTATTTCTGCTGAAAAACACATTTTGACACTTTCTGCACACTGGGGTTAAGAGCTGAGTGTGTGGGCTCTTCTGAGCCTTGATGTTACATGGGGATTCAGTTGTCTGAAAAAACGCGTTTATTTCGGGCTGAAAAACACGTTTTGAAAAGTGTGCATTTACTGCCCCATAACTTACATGGGGTTGACCAAACTTGCAGAAACATGTTTATTTCTGCTGAAAAACACGTTCTGACACTTTCTGCACACTGGGGTTAAGATCTGAGTGTGTGGGCTCTTCTGAGCCTTGCTGTTACATGGGGATTCAGTTGTCTGAAAAAACGCGTTTATTTCGGGCTGAAAAACACGTTTTGAAAAGTGTGCATTTACTGCCCCATAACTTACATGGGGTTGACCAAACTTGCAGAAACATGTTTATTTCTGCTGAAAAACACGTTCTGACACTTTCTGCACAATGGGGTTAAGATCTGAGTGTGTGGGCTCTTCTGAGCCTTGCTGTTACATGGGGATTCAGTTGTCTGAAAAAACGCGTTTATTTCGGGCTGAAAAACACGTTTTGAAAAGTGTGCATTTACTGACCCATAACTTACATGGGGTTGACCAAACTTGCAGAAACATGTTTATTTCTGCTGAAAAACACATTTTGACACTTTCTGCACACTGGGGTTAAGAGCTGAGTGTGTGGGCTCTTCTGAGCCTTGATGTTACATGGGGATTCAGTTGTCTGAAAAAACGCGTTTATTTCGGGCTGAAAAACACGTTTTGAAAAGTGTGCATTTACTGCCCCATAACTTACATGGGGTTGACCAAACTTGCAGAAACATGTTTATTTCTGCTGAAAAACACGTTCTGACACTTTCTGCACACTGGGGTTAAGATCTGAGTGTGTGGGCTCTTCTGAGCCTTGCTGTTACATGGGGATTCAGTTGTCTGAAAAAACGCGTTTATTTCGGGCTGAAAAACACGTTTTGAAAAGTGTGCATTTACTGACCCATAACTTACATGGGGTTGACCAAACTTGCAGAAACATGTTTATTTCTGCTGAAAAACACGTTTTGACACTTTCTGCACACTAGGGTTAAGAGCTGAGTGTGTGGGCTCTTCTGAGCCTTGATGTTACATGGGGATTCAGTTGTCTGAAAAAACGCGTTTATTTCGGGCTGAAAAACACGTTTTGAAAAGTGTGCTGTTACTGCCCCATAACTTACATGGGGTTGACCAAACTTGCAGAAACATGTTTATTTCTGCTGAAAAACACGTTTTGACACTTTCTGCACACTGGGGTTAAGAGCTGAGTGTGTGGGCTCTTCTGAGCCTTGCTGTTACATGGGGATTCAGTTGTCTGAAAAAACGCGTTTATTTCGGGCTGAAAAACACGTTTTGAAAAGTGTGCATTTACTGCCCCATAACTTTCATGGGGTTGACCAAACTTGCAGAAACATGTTTATTTCTGCTGAAAAACACGTTTTGACACTTTCTGCACACTGGGGTTAAGAGCTGAGTGTGTGGGCTCTTCTGAGCCTTGATGTTACATGGGGATTCAGTTGTCTGAAAAAACGCGTTTATTTCGGGCTGAAAAACACGTTTTGAAAAGTGTGCATTTACTGCCCCATAACTTACATGGGGTTGACCAAACTTGCAGAAACATGTTTATTTCTGCTGAAAAACACGTTCTGACACTTTCTGCACAATGGGGTTAAGAGCTGAGTGTGTGGGCTCTTCTGAGCCTTGCTGTTACATGGAGATTCAGTTGTCTGAAAAAACGCGTTTATTTCGGGCTGAAAAACACGTTTTGAAAAGTGTGCATTTACTGCCCCATAACTTACATGGGGTTGACCAAACTTGCAGAAACATGTTTATTTCTGCTGAAAAACACGTTTTGACACTTTCTGCACACTGGGGTTAAGATCTGAGTGTCTGGGCTCTTCTGAGCCTTGATGTTACATGGGAATTCAGTTGTCTGAAAAAACGCGTTTATTTCGGGCTGAAAAACACGTTTTGAAAAGTGTGCATTTACTGCCCCATAACTTACATGGGGTTGACCAAACTTGCAGAAACATGTTTATTTCTGCTGAAAAACACGTTTTGACACTTTCTGCACACTGGGGTTAAGAGCTGAGTGTGTGGGCTCTTCTGAGCCTTGCTGTTACATGGAGATTCAGTTGTCTAAAAAAACGCGTTTATTTCGGGCTGAAAAACACGTTTTGAAAAGTGTGCATTTACTGCCCCATAACTTACATGGGGTTGACCAAACTTGCAGAAACATGTTTATTTCTGCTGAAAAACACATTTTGACACTTTCTGCACACTGGGGTTAAGAGCTGAGTGTGTGGGCTCTTCTGAGCCTTGATGTTACATGGGGATTCAGTTGTCTGAAAAAACGCGTTTATTTCGGGCTGAAAAACACGTTTTGAAAAGTGTGCATTTACTGCCCCATAACTTACATGGGGTTGACCAAACTTGCAGAAACATGTTTATTTCTGCTGAAAAACACGTTCTGACACTTTCTGCACACTGGGGTTAAGATCTGAGTGTGTGGGCTCTTCTGAGCCTTGCTGTTACATGGGGATTCAGTTGTCTGAAAAAACGCGTTTATTTCGGGCTGAAAAACACGTTTTGAAAAGTGTGCATTTACTGCCCCATAACTTACATGGGTTTGACCAAACTTGCAGAAACATGTTTATTTCTGCTGAAAAACACGTTCTGACACTTTCTGCACACTGGGGTTAAGATCTGAGTGTGTGGGCTCTTCTGAGCCTTGCTGTTACATGGGGATTCAGTTGTCTGAAAAAACGCGTTTATTTCGGGCTGAAAAACACGTTTTGAAAAGTGTGCATTTACTGCCCCATAACTTACATGGGGTTGACCAAACTTGCAGAAACATGTTTATTTCTGCAGAAAAACACGTTCTGACACTTTCTGCACAATGGGGTTAAGATCTGAGTGTGTGGGCTCTTCTGAGCCTTGCTGTTACATGGGGATTCAGTTGTCTGAAAAAACGCGTTTATTTCGGGCTGAAAAACACGTTTTGAAAAGTGTGCATTTACTGACCCATAACTTACATGGGGTTGACCAAACTTGCAGAAACATGTTTATTTCTGCTGAAAAACACATTTTGACACTTTCTGCACACTGGGGTTAAGAGCTGAGTGTGTGGGCTCTTCTGAGCCTTGATGTTACATGGGGATTCAGTTGTCTGAAAAAACACGTTTATTTCGGGCTGAAAAACACGTTTTGAAAAGTGTGCATTTACTGCCCCATAACTTACATGGGGTTGACCAAACTTGCAGAAACATGTTTATTTCTGCTGAAAAACACGTTCTGACACTTTCTGCACACTGGGGTTAAGATCTGAGTGTGTGGGCTCTTCTGAGCCTTGCTGTTACATGGGGATTCAGTTGTCTGAAAAAACGCGTTTATTTCGGGCTGAAAAACACGTTTTGAAAAGTGTGCATTTACTGACCCATAACTTACATGGGGTTGACCAAACTTGCAGAAACATGTTTATTTCTGCTGAAAAACACGTTTTGACACTTTCTGCACACTAGGGTTAAGAGCTGAGTGTGTGGGCTCTTCTGAGCCTTGATGTTACATGGGGATTCAGTTGTCTGAAAAAACGCGTTTATTTCGGGCTGAAAAACACGTTTTGAAAAGTGTGCTGTTACTGCCCCATAACTTACATGGGGTTGACCAAACTTGCAGAAACATGTTTATTTCTGCTGAAAAACACGTTTTGACACTTTCTGCACACTGGGGTTAAGAGCTGAGTGTGTGGGCTCTTCTGAGCCTTGCTGTTACATGGGGATTCAGTTGTCTGAAAAAACGCGTTTATTTCGGGCTGAAAAACACGTTTTGAAAAGTGTGCATTTACTGCCCCATAACTTACATGGGGTTGACCAAACTTGCAGAAACATGTTTATTTCTGCTGAAAAACACGTTCTGACACTTTCTGCACAATGGGGTTAAGATCTGAGTGTGTGGGCTCTTCTGAGCCTTGCTGTTACATGGGGATTCAGTTGTCTGAAAAAACGCGTTTATTTCGGGCTGAAAAACACGTTTTGAAAAGTGTGCATTTACTGCCCCATAACTTACATGGGGTTGACCAAACTTGCAGAAACATGTTTATTTCTGCTGAAAAACACATTTTGACACTTTCTGCACACTGGGGTTAAGAGCTGAGTGTGTGGGCTCTTCTGAGCCTTGATGTTACATGGGGATTCAGTTGTCTGAAAAAACGCGTTTATTTCGGGCTGAAAAACACGTTTTGAAAAGTGTGCATTTACTGCCCCATAACTTACATGGGGTTGACCAAACTTGCAGAAACATGTTTATTTCTGCTGAAAAACACGTTCTGACACTTTCTGCACACTGGGGTTAAGATCTGAGTGTGTGGGCTCTTCTGAGCCTTGCTGTTACATGGGGATTCAGTTGTCTGAAAAAACGCGTTTATTTCGGGCTGAAAAACACGTTTTGAAAAGTGTGCATTTACTGACCCATAACTTACATGGGGTTGACCAAACTTGCAGAAACATGTTTATTTCTGCTGAAAAACACGTTTTGACACTTTCTGCACACTAGGGTTAAGAGCTGAGTGTGTGGGCTCTTCTGAGCCTTGATGTTACATGGGGATTCAGTTGTCTGAAAAAACGCGTTTATTTCGGGCTGAAAAACACGTTTTGAAAAGTGTGCTGTTACTGCCCCATAACTTACATGGGGTTGACCAAACTTGCAGAAACATGTTTATTTCTGCTGAAAAACACGTTTTGACACTTTCTGCACACTGGGGTTAAGAGCTGAGTGTGTGGGCTCTTCTGAGCCTTGCTGTTACATGGGGATTCAGTTGTCTGAAAAAACGCGTTTATTTCGGGCTGAAAAACACGTTTTGAAAAGTGTGCATTTACTGCCCCATAACTTTCATGGGGTTGACCAAACTTGCAGAAACATGTTTATTTCTGCTGAAAAACACGTTTTGACACTTTCTGCACACTGGGGTTAAGAGCTGAGTGTGTGGGCTCTTCTGAGCCTTGATGTTACATGGGGATTCAGTTGTCTGAAAAAACGCGTTTATTTCGGGCTGAAAAACACGTTTTGAAAAGTGTGCATTTACTGCCCCATAACTTACATGGGGTTGACCAAACTTGCAGAAACATGTTTATTTCTGCTGAAAAACACGTTCTGACACTTTCTGCACAATGGGGTTAAGATCTGAGTGTGTGGGCTCTTCTGAGCCTTGCTGTTACATGGGGATTCAGTTGTCTGAAAAAACGCGTTTATTTCGGGCTGAAAAACACGTTTTGAAAAGTGTGCATTTACTGCCCCATAACTTACATGGGGTTGACCAAACTTGCAGAAACATGTTTATTTCTGCTGAAAAACACATTTTGACACTTTCTGCACACTGGGGTTAAGAGCTGAGTGTGTGGGCTCTTCTGAGCCTTGATGTTACATGGGGATTCAGTTGTCTGAAAAAACGCGTTTATTTCGGGCTGAAAAACACGTTTTGAAAAGTGTGCATTTACTGCCCCATAACTTACATGGGGTTGACCAAACTTGCAGAAACATGTTTATTTCTGCTGAAAAACACGTTTTGACACTTTCTGCACACTGGGGTTAAGAGCTGAGTGTGTGGGCTCTTCTGAGCCTTGCTGTTACATGGAGATTCAGTTGTCTGAAAAAACGCGTTTATTTCGGGCTGAAAAACACGTTTTGAAAAGTGTGCATTTACTGCCCCATAACTTACATGGGGTTGACCAAACTTGCAGAAACATGTTTATTTCTGCTGAAAAACACGTTCTGACACTTTCTGCACAATGGGGTTAAGATCTGAGTGTGTGGGCTCTTCTGAGCCTTGCTGTTACATGGGGATTCAGTTGTCTGAAAAAACGCGTTTATTTCGGGCTGAAAAACACGTTTTGAAAAGTGTGCATTTACTGCCCCATAACTTACATGGGGTTGACCAAACTTGCAGAAACATGTTTATTTCTGCTGAAAAACACGTTCTGACACTTTCTGCACACTGGGGTTAAGATCTGAGTGTGTGGGCTCTTCTGAGCCTTGCTGTTACATGGGGATTCAGTTGTCTGAAAAAACGCGTTTATTTCGGGCTGAAAAACACGTTTTGAAAAGTGTGCATTTACTGCCCCATAACTTACATGGGGTTGACCAAACTTGCAGAAACATGTTTATTTCTGCAGAAAAACACGTTCTGACACTTTCTGCACAATGGGGTTAAGATCTGAGTGTGTGGGCTCTTCTGAGCCTTGCTGTTACATGGGGATTCAGTTGTCTGAAAAAACGCGTTTATTTCGGGCTGAAAAACACGTTTTGAAAAGTGTGCATTTACTGCCCCATAACTTACATGGGGTTGACCAAACTTGCAGAAACATGTTTATTTCTGCTGAAAAACACATTTTGACACTTTCTGCACACTGGGGTTAAGAGCTGAGTGTGTGGGCTCTTCTGAGCCTTGATGTTACATGGGGATTCAGTTGTCTGAAAAAACGCGTTTATTTCGGGCTGAAAAACACGTTTTGAAAAGTGTGCATTTACTGCCCCATAACTTACATGGGGTTGACCAAACTTGCAGAAACATGTTTATTTCTGCTGAAAAACACGTTCTGACACTTTCTGCACACTGGGGTTAAGATCTGAGTGTGTGGGCTCTTCTGAGCCTTGCTGTTACATGGGGATTCAGTTGTCTGAAAAAACGCGTTTATTTCGGGCTGAAAAACACGTTTTGAAAAGTGTGCATTTACTGACCCATAACTTACATGGGGTTGACCAAACTTGCAGAAACATGTTTATTTCTGCTGAAAAACACGTTTTGACACTTTCTGCACACTAGGGTTAAGAGCTGAGTGTGTGGGCTCTTCTGAGCCTTGATGTTACATGGGGATTCAGTTGTCTGAAAAAACGCGTTTATTTCGGGCTGAAAAACACGTTTTGAAAAGTGTGCTGTTACTGCCCCATAACTTACATGGAGTTGACCAAACTTGCAGAAACATGTTTATTTCTGCTGAAAAACACGTTTTGACACTTTCTGCACACTGGGGTTAAGAGCTGAGTGTGTGGGCTCTTCTGAGCCTTGCTGTTACATGGGGATTCAGTTGTCTGAAAAAACGCGTTTATTTCGGGCTGAAAAACACGTTTTGAAAAGTGTGCATTTACTGCCCCATAACTTACATGGGGTTGACCAAACTTGCAGAAACATGTTTATTTCTGCTGAAAAACACGTTCTGACACTTTCTGCACACTGGGGTTAAGATCTGAGTGTGTGGGCTCTTCTGAGCCTTGCTGTTACATGGGGATTCAGTTGTCTGAAAAAACGCGTTTATTTCGGGCTGAAAAACACGTTTTGAAAAGTGTGCATTTACTGCCCCATAACTTACATGGGGTTGACCAAACTTGCAGAAACATGTTTATTTCTGCTGAAAAACACGTTCTGACACTTTCTGCACAATGGGGTTAAGATCTGAGTGTGTGGGCTCTTCTGAGCCTTGCTGTTACATGGGGATTCAGTTGTCTGAAAAAACGCGTTTATTTCGGGCTGAAAAACACGTTTTGAAAAGTGTGCATTTACTGACCCATAACTTACATGGGGTTGACCAAACTTGCAGAAACATGTTTATTTCTGCTGAAAAACACATTTTGACACTTTCTGCACACTGGGGTTAAGAGCTGAGTGTGTGGGCTCTTCTGAGCCTTGATGTTACATGGGGATTCAGTTGTCTGAAAAAACGCGTTTATTTCGGGCTGAAAAACACGTTTTGAAAAGTGTGCATTTACTGCCCCATAACTTACATGGGGTTGACCAAACTTGCAGAAACATGTTTATTTCTGCTGAAAAACACGTTCTGACACTTTCTGCACACTGGGGTTAAGATCTGAGTGTGTGGGCTCTTCTGAGCCTTGCTGTTACATGGGGATTCAGTTGTCTGAAAAAACGCGTTTATTTCGGGCTGAAAAACACGTTTTGAAAAGTGTGCATTTACTGACCCATAACTTACATGGGGTTGACCAAACTTGCAGAAACATGTTTATTTCTGCTGAAAAACACGTTTTGACACTTTCTGCACACTAGGGTTAAGAGCTGAGTGTGTGGGCTCTTCTGAGCCTTGATGTTACATGGGGATTCAGTTGTCTGAAAAAACGCGTTTATTTCGGGCTGAAAAACACGTTTTGAAAAGTGTGCTGTTACTGCCCCATAACTTACATGGGGTTGACCAAACTTGCAGAAACATATTTATTTCTGCTGAAAAACACGTTTTGACACTTTCTGCACACTGGGGTTAAGAGCTGAGTGTGTGGGCTCTTCTGAGCCTTGCTGTTACATGGGGATTCAGTTGTCTGAAAAAACGCGTTTATTTCGGGCTGAAAAACACGTTTTGAAAAGTGTGCATTTACTGCCCCATAACTTTCATGGGGTTGACCAAACTTGCAGAAACATGTTTATTTCTGCTGAAAAACACGTTTTGACACTTTCTGCACACTGGGGTTAAGAGCTGAGTGTGTGGGCTCTTCTGAGCCTTGATGTTACATGGGGATTCAGTTGTCTGAAAAAATGCGTTTATTTCGGGCTGAAAAACACGTTTTGAAAAGTGTGCATTTACTGCCCCATAACTTACATGGGGTTGACCAAACTTGCAGAAACATGTTTATTTCTGCTGAAAAACACGTTCTGACACTTTCTGCACAATGGGGTTAAGATCTGAGTGTGTGGGCTCTTCTGAGCCTTGCTGTTACATGGGGATTCAGTTGTCTGAAAAAACGCGTTTATTTCGGGCTGAAAAACACGTTTTGAAAAGTGTGCATTTACTGCCCCATAACTTACATGGGGTTGACCAAACTTGCAGAAACATGTTTATTTCTGCTGAAAAACACATTTTGACACTTTCTGCACACTGGGGTTAAGAGCTGAGTGTGTGGGCTCTTCTGAGCCTTGATGTTACATGGGGATTCAGTTGTCTGAAAAAACGCGTTTATTTCGGGCTGAAAAACACGTTTTGAAAAGTGTGCATTTACTGCCCCATAACTTACATGGGGTTGACCAAACTTGCAGAAACATGTTTATTTCTGCTGAAAAACACGTTTTGACACTTTCTGCACACTGGGGTTAAGATCTGAGTGTGTGGGCTCTTCTGAGCCTTGATGTTACATGGGAATTCAGTTGTCTGAAAAAACGCGTTTATTTCGGGCTGAAAAACACGTTTTGAAAAGTGTGCATTTACTGCCCCATAACTTACATGGGGTTGACCAAACTTGCAGAAACATGTTTATTTCTGCTGAAAAACACGTTCTGACACTTTCTGCACACTGGGGTTAAGATCTGAGTGTGTGGGCTCTTCTGAGCCTTGCTGTTACATGGGGATTCAGTTGTCTGAAAAAACGCGTTTATTTCGGGCTGAAAAACACGTTTTGAAAAGTGTGCATTTACTGCCCCATAACTTACATGGGTTTGACCAAACTTGCAGAAACATGTTTATTTCTGCTGAAAAACACGTTCTGACACTTTCTGCACACTGGGGTTAAGATCTGAGTGTGTGGGCTCTTCTGAGCCTTGCTGTTACATGGGGATTCAGTTGTCTGAAAAAACGCGTTTATTTCGGGCTGAAAAACACGTTTTGAAAAGTGTGCATTTACTGCCCCATAACTTACATGGGGTTGACCAAACTTGCAGAAACATGTTTATTTCTGCAGAAAAACACGTTCTGACACTTTCTGCACAATGGGGTTAAGATCTGAGTGTGTGGGCTCTTCTGAGCCTTGCTGTTACATGGGGATTCAGTTGTCTGAAAAAACGCGTTTATTTCGGGCTGAAAAACACGTTTTGAAAAGTGTGCATTTACTGACCCATAACTTACATGGGGTTGACCAAACTTGCAGAAACATGTTTATTTCTGCTGAAAAACACATTTTGACACTTTCTGCACACTGGGGTTAAGAGCTGAGTGTGTGGGCTCTTCTGAGCCTTGATGTTACATGGGGATTCAGTTGTCTGAAAAAACGCGTTTATTTCGGGCTGAAAAACACGTTTTGAAAAGTGTGCATTTACTGCCCCATAACTTACATGGGGTTGACCAAACTTGCAGAAACATGTTTATTTCTGCTGAAAAACACGTTCTGACACTTTCTGCACACTGGGGTTAAGATCTGAGTGTGTGGGCTCTTCTGAGCCTTGCTGTTACATGGGGATTCAGTTGTCTGAAAAAACGCGTTTATTTCGGGCTGAAAAACACGTTTTGAAAAGTGTGCATTTACTGACCCATAACTTACATGGGGTTGACCAAACTTGCAGAAACATGTTTATTTCTGCTGAAAAACACGTTTTGACACTTTCTGCACACTAGGGTTAAGAGCTGAGTGTGTGGGCTCTTCTGAGCCTTGATGTTACATGGGGATTCAGTTGTCTGAAAAAACGCGTTTATTTCGGGCTGAAAAACACGTTTTGAAAAGTGTGCTGTTACTGCCCCATAACTTACATGGGGTTGACCAAACTTGCAGAAACATGTTTATTTCTGCTGAAAAACACGTTTTGACACTTTCTGCACACTGGGGTTAAGAGCTGAGTGTGTGGGCTCTTCTGAGCCTTGCTGTTACATGGGGATTCAGTTGTCTGAAAAAACGCGTTTATTTCGGGCTGAAAAACACGTTTTGAAAAGTGTGCATTTACTGCCCCATAACTTACATGGGGTTGACCAAACTTGCAGAAACATGTTTATTTCTGCTGAAAAACACGTTCTGACACTTTCTGCACAATGGGGTTAAGATCTGAGTGTGTGGGCTCTTCTGAGCCTTGCTGTTACATGGGGATTCAGTTGTCTGAAAAAACGCGTTTATTTCGGGCTGAAAAACACGTTTTGAAAAGTGTGCATTTACTGCCCCATAACTTACATGGGGTTGACCAAACTTGCAGAAACATGTTTATTTCTGCTGAAAAACACGTTTTGACACTTTCTGCACACTAGGGTTAAGAGCTGAGTGTGTGGGCTCTTCTGAGCCTTGATGTTACATGGGGATTCAGTTGTCTGAAAAAACGCGTTTATTTCGGGCTGAAAAACACGTTTTGAAAAGTGTGCTGTTACTGCCCCATAACTTACATGGGGTTGACCAAACTTGCAGAAACATGTTTATTTCTGCTGAAAAACACGTTTTGACACTTTCTGCACACTGGGGTTAAGAGCTGAGTGTGTGGGCTCTTCTGAGCCTTGCTGTTACATGGGGATTCAGTTGTCTGAAAAAACGCGTTTATTTCGGGCTGAAAAACACGTTTTGAAAAGTGTGCATTTACTGCCCCATAACTTTCATGGGGTTGACCAAACTTGCAGAAACATGTTTATTTCTGCTGAAAAACACGTTTTGACACTTTCTGCACACTGGGGTTAAGAGCTGAGTGTGTGGGCTCTTCTGAGCCTTGATGTTACATGGGGATTCAGTTGTCTGAAAAAACGCGTTTATTTCGGGCTGAAAAACACGTTTTGAAAAGTGTGCATTTACTGCCCCATAACTTACATGGGGTTGACCAAACTTGCAGAAACATGTTTATTTCTGCTGAAAAACACGTTCTGACACTTTCTGCACAATGGGGTTAAGATCTGAGTGTGTGGGCTCTTCTGAGCCTTGCTGTTACATGGGGATTCAGTTGTCTGAAAAAACGCGTTTATTTAGGGCTGAAAAACACGTTTTGAAAAGTGTGCATTTACTGCCCCATAACTTACATGGGGTTGACCAAACTTGCAGAAACATGTTTATTTCTGCTGAAAAACACATTTTGACACTTTCTGCACACTGGGGTTAAGAGCTGAGTGTGTGGGCTCTTCTGAGCCTTGATGTTACATGGGGATTCAGTTGTCTGAAAAAACGCGTTTATTTCGGGCTGAAAAACACGTTTTGAAAAGTGTGCATTTACTGCCCCATAACTTACATGGGGTTGACCAAACTTGCAGAAACATGTTTATTTCTGCTGAAAAACACGTTTTGACACTTTCTGCACACTGGGGTTAAGAGCTGAGTGTGTGGGCTCTTCTGAGCCTTGCTGTTACATGGAGATTCAGTTGTCTGAAAAAACGCGTTTATTTCGGGCTGAAAAACACGTTTTGAAAAGTGTGCATTTACTGCCCCACAACTTACATGGGGTTGACCAAACTTGCAGAAACATGTTTATTTCTGCTGAAAAACACGTTTTGACACTTTCTGCACACTGGGGTTAAGATCTGAGTGTCTGGGCTCTTCTGAGCCTTGATGTTACATGGGAATTCAGTTGTCTGAAAAAACGCGTTTATTTCGGGCTGAAAAACACGTTTTGAAAAGTGTGCATTTACTGCCCCATAACTTACATGGGGTTGACCAAACTTGCAGAAACATGTTTATTTCTGCTGAAAAACACGTTTTGACACTTTCTGCACACTGGGGTTAAGAGCTGAGTGTGTGGGCTCTTCTGAGCCTTGCTGTTACATGGAGATTCAGTTGTCTAAAAAAACGCGTTTATTTCGGGCTGAAAAACACGTTTTGAAAAGTGTGCATTTACTGCCCCATAACTTACATGGGGTTGACCAAACTTGCAGAAACATGTTTATTTCTGCTGAAAAACACATTTTGACACTTTCTGCACACTGGGGTTAAGAGCTGAGTGTGTGGGCTCTTCTGAGCCTTGATGTTACATGGGGATTCAGTTGTCTGAAAAAACGCGTTTATTTCGGGCTGAAAAACACGTTTTGAAAAGTGTGCATTTACTGCCCCATAACTTACATGGGGTTGACCAAACTTGCAGAAACATGTTTATTTCTGCTGAAAAACACGTTCTGACACTTTCTGCACAATGGGGTTAAGATCTGAGTGTGTGGGCTCTTCTGAGCCTTGCTGTTACATGGGGATTCAGTTGTCTGAAAAAACGCGTTTATTTCGGGCTGAAAAACACGTTTTGAAAAGTGTGCATTTACTGCCCCATAACTTACATGGGGTTGACCAAACTTGCAGAAACATGTTTATTTCTGCTGAAAAACACGTTCTGACACTTTCTGCACACTGGGGTTAAGATCTGAGTGTGTGGGCTCTTCTGAGCCTTGCTGTTACATGGGGATTCAGTTGTCTGAAAAAACGCGTTTATTTCGGGCTGAAAAACACGTTTTGAAAAGTGTGCATTTACTGCCCCATAACTTACATGGGGTTGACCAAACTTGCAGAAACATGTTTATTTCTGCAGAAAAACACGTTCTGACACTTTCTGCACAATGGGGTTAAGATCTGAGTGTGTGGGCTCTTCTGAGCCTTGCTGTTACATGGGGATTCAGTTGTCTGAAAAAACGCGTTTATTTCGGGCTGAAAAACACGTTTTGAAAAGTGTGCATTTACTGCCCCATAGCTTACATGGGGTTGACCAAACTTGCAGAAACATGTTTATTTCTGCTGAAAAACACATTTTGACACTTTCTGCACACTGGGGTTAAGAGCTGAGTGTGTGGGCTCTTCTGAGCCTTGATGTTACATGGGGATTCAGTTGTCTGAAAAAACGCGTTTATTTCGGGCTGAAAAACACGTTTTGAAAAGTGTGCATTTACTGCCCCATAACTTACATGGGGTTGACCAAACTTGCAGAAACATGTTTATTTCTGCTGAAAAACACGTTCTGACACTTTCTGCACACTGGGGTTAAGATCTGAGTGTGTGGGCTCTTCTGAGCCTTGCTGTTACATGGGGATTCAGTTGTCTGAAAAAACGCGTTTATTTCGGGCTGAAAAACACGTTTTGAAAAGTGTGCATTTACTGACCCATAACTTACATGGGGTTGACCAAACTTGCAGAAACATGTTTATTTCTGCTGAAAAACACGTTTTGACACTTTCTGCACACTAGGGTTAAGAGCTGAGTGTGTGGGCTCTTCTGAGCCTTGATGTTACATGGGGATTCAGTTGTCTGAAAAAACGCGTTTATTTCGGGCTGAAAAACACGTTTTGAAAAGTGTGCTGTTACTGCCCCATAACTTACATGGGGTTGACCAAACTTGCAGAAACATGTTTATTTCTGCTGAAAAACACGTTTTGACACTTTCTGCACACTGGGGTTAAGAGCTGAGTGTGTGGGCTCTTCTGAGCCTTGCTGTTACATGGGGATTCAGTTGTCTGAAAAAACGCGTTTATTTCGGGCTGAAAAACACGTTTTGAAAAGTGTGCATTTACTGCCCCATAACTTACATGGGGTTGACCAAACTTGCAGAAACATGTTTATTTCTGCTGAAAAACACGTTCTGACACTTTCTGCACACTGGGGTTAAGATCTGAGTGTGTGGGCTCTTCTGAGCCTTGCTGTTACATGGGGATTCAGTTGTCTAAAAAAACGCGTTTATTTCGGGCTGAAAAACACGTTTTGAAAAGTGTGCATTTACTGCCCCATAACTTACATGGGGTTGACCAAACTTGCAGAAACATGTTTATTTCTGCTGAAAAACACGTTCTGACACTTTCTGCACAATGGGGTTAAGATCTGAGTGTGTGGGCTCTTCTGAGCCTTGCTGTTACATGGGGATTCAGTTGTCTGAAAAAACGCGTTTATTTCGGGCTGAAAAACACGTTTTGAAAAGTGTGCATTTACTGACCCATAACTTACATGGGGTTGACCAAACTCGCAGAAACATGTTTATTTCTGCTGAAAAACACATTTTGACACTTTCTGCACACTGGGGTTAAGAGCTGAGTGTGTGGGCTCTTCTGAGCCTTGATGTTACATGGGGATTCAGTTGTCTGAAAAAACGCGTTTATTTCGGGCTGAAAAACACGTTTTGAAAAGTGTGCATTTACTGCCCCATAACTTACATGGGGTTGACCAAACTTGCAGAAACATGTTTATTTCTGCTGAAAAACACGTTCTGACACTTTCTGCACACTGGGGTTAAGATCTGAGTGTGTGGGCTCTTCTGAGCCTTGCTGTTACATGGGGATTCAGTTGTCTGAAAAAACGCGTTTATTTCGGGCTGAAAAACACGTTTTGAAAAGTGTGCATTTACTGACCCATAACTTACATGGGGTTGACCAAACTTGCAGAAACATGTTTATTTCTGCTGAAAAACACGTTTTGACACTTTCTGCACACTAGGGTTAAGAGCTGAGTGTGTGGGCTCTTCTGAGCCTTGATGTTACATGGGGATTCAGTTGTCTGAAAAAACGCGTTTATTTCGGGCTGAAAAACACGTTTTGAAAAGTGTGCTGTTACTGCCCCATAACTTACATGGGGTTGACCAAACTTGCAGAAACATGTTTATTTCTGCTGAAAAACACGTTTTGACACTTTCTGCACACTGGGGTTAAGAGCTGAGTGTGTGGGCTCTTCTGAGCCTTGCTGTTACATGGGGATTCAGTTGTCTGAAAAAACGCGTTTATTTCGGGCTGAAAAACACGTTTTGAAAAGTGTGCATTTACTGCCCCATAACTTTCATGGGGTTGACCAAACTTGCAGAAACATGTTTATTTCTGCTGAAAAACACGTTTTGACACTTTCTGCACACTGGGGTTAAGAGCTGAGTGTGTGGGCTCTTCTGAGCCTTGATGTTACATGGGGATTCAGTTGTCTGAAAAAACGCGTTTATTTCGGGCTGAAAAACACGTTTTGAAAAGTGTGCATTTACTGCCCCATAACTTACATGGGGTTGACCAAACTTGCAGAAACATGTTTATTTCTGCTGAAAAACACGTTCTGACACTTTCTGCACAATGGGGTTAAGATCTGAGTGTGTGGGCTCTTCTGAGCCTTGCTGTTACATGGGGATTCAGTTGTCTGAAAAAACGCGTTTATTTCGGGCTGAAAAACACGTTTTGAAAAGTGTGCATTTACTGCCCCATAACTTACATGGGGTTGACCAAACTTGCAGAAACATGTTTATTTCTGCTGAAAAACACATTTTGACACTTTCTGCACACTGGGGTTAAGAGCTGAGTGTGTGGGCTCTTCTGAGCCTTGATGTTACATGGGGATTCAGTTGTCTGAAAAAACGCGTTTATTTCGGGCTGAAAAACACGTTTTGAAAAGTGTGCATTTACTGCCCCATAACTTACATGGGGTTGACCAATCTTGCAGAAACATGTTTATTTCTGCTGAAAAACACGTTTTGACACTTTCTGCACACTGGGGTTAAGAGCTGAGTGTGTGGGCTCTTCTGAGCCTTGCTGTTACATGGAGATTCAGTTGTCTGAAAAAACGCGTTTATTTCGGGCTGAAAAACACGTTTTGAAAAGTGTGCATTTACTGCCCCATAACTTACATGGGGTTGACCAAACTTGCAGAAACATGTTTATTTCTGCTGAAAAACACGTTTTGACACTTTCTGCACACTGGGGTTAAGATCTGAGTGTCTGGGCTCTTCTGAGCCTTGATGTTACATGGGAATTCAGTTGTCTGAAAAAACGCGTTTATTTCGGGCTGAAAAACACGTTTTGAAAAGTGTGCATTTACTGCCCCATAACTTACATGGGGTTGACCAAACTTGCAGAAACATGTTTATTTCTGCTGAAAAACACGTTTTGACACTTTCTGCACACTGGGGTTAAGAGCTGAGTGTGTGGGCTCTTCTGAGCCTTGCTGTTACATGGAGATTCAGTTGTCTAAAAAAACGCGTTTATTTCGGGCTGAAAAACACGTTTTGAAAAGTGTGCATTTACTGCCCCATAACTTACATGGGGTTGACCAAACTTGCAGAAACATGTTTATTTCTGCTGAAAAACACATTTTGACACTTTCTGCACACTGGGGTTAAGAGCTGAGTGTGTGGGCTCTTCTGAGCCTTGATGTTACATGGGGATTCAGTTGTCTGAAAAAACGCGTTTATTTCGGGCTGAAAAACACGTTTTGAAAAGTGTGCATTTACTGCCCCATAACTTACATGGGGTTGACCAAACTTGCAGAAACATGTTTATTTCTGCTGAAAAACTCGTTCTGACACTTTCTGCACAATGGGGTTAAGATCTGAGTGTGTGGGCTCTTCTGAGCCTTGCTGTTACATGGGGATTCAGTTGTCTGAAAAAACGCGTTTATTTCGGGCTGAAAAACACGTTTTGAAAAGTGTGCATTTACTGCCCCATAACTTACATGGGGTTGACCAAACTTGCAGAAACATGTTTATTTCTGCTGAAAAACACGTTCTGACACTTTCTGCACAATGGGGTTAAGATCTGAGTGTGTGGGCTCTTCTGAGCCTTGCTGTTACATGGGGATTCAGTTGTCTGAAAAAACGCGTTTATTTCGGGCTGAAAAACACGTTTTGAAAAGTGTGCATTTACTGCCCCATAACTTACATGGGGTTGACCAAACTTGCAGAAACATGTTTATTTCTGCTGAAAAACACATTTTGACACTTTCTGCACACTGGGGTTAAGAGCTGAGTGTGTGGGCTCTTCTGAGCCTTGATGTTACATGGGGATTCAGTTGTCTGAAAAAACGCGTTTATTTCGGGCTGAAAAACACGTTTTGAAAAGTGTGCATTTACTGTCCCATAACTTACATGGGGTTGACCAAACTTGCAGAAACATGTTTATTTCTGCTGAAAAACACGTTTTGACACTTTCTGCACACTGGGGTTAAGATCTGAGTGTGTGGGCTCTTCTGAGCCTTGATGTTACATGGGAATTCAGTTGTCTGAAAAAACGCGTTTATTTCGGGCTGAAAAACACGTTTTGAAAAGTGTGCATTTACTGCCCCATAACTTACATGGGGTTGACCAAACTTGCAGAAACATGTTTATTTCTGCTGAAAAACACGTTCTGACACTTTCTGCACACTGGGGTTAAGATCTGAGTGTGTGGGCTCTTCTGAGCCTTGCTGTTACATGGGGATTCAGTTGTCTGAAAAAACGCGTTTATTTCGGGCTGAAAAACACGTTTTGAAAAGTGTGCATTTACTGCCCCATAACTTACATGGGGTTGACCAAACTTGCAGAAACATGTTTATTTCTGCTGAAAAACACGTTCTGACACTTTCTGCACACTGGGGTTAAGATCTGAGTGTGTGGGCTCTTCTGAGCCTTGCTGTTACATGGGGATTCAGTTGTCTGAAAAAACGCGTTTATTTCGGGCTGAAAAACACGTTTTGAAAAGTGTGCATTTACTGCCCCATAACTTACATGGGGTTGACCAAACTTGCAGAAACATGTTTATTTCTGCAGAAAAACACGTTCTGACACTTTCTGCACAATGGGGTTAAGATCTGAGTGTGTGGGCTCTTCTGAGCCTTGCTGTTACATGGGGATTCAGTTGTCTGAAAAAACGCGTTTATTTCGGGCTGAAAAACACGTTTTGAAAAGTGTGCATTTACTGACCCATAACTTACATGGGGTTGACCAAACTTGCAGAAACATGTTTATTTCTGCTGAAAAACACATTTTGACACTTTCTGCACACTGGGGTTAAGAGCTGAGTGTGTGGGCTCTTCTGAGCCTTGATGTTACATGGGGATTCAGTTGTCTGAAAAAACGCGTTTATTTCGGGCTGAAAAACACGTTTTGAAAAGTGTGCATTTACTGCCCCATAACTTACATGGGGTTGACCAAACTTGCAGAAACATGTTTATTTCTGCTGAAAAACACGTTCTGACACTTTCTGCACACTGGGGTTAAGATCTGAGTGTGTGGGCTCTTCTGAGCCTTGCTGTTACATGGGGATTCAGTTGTCTGAAAAAACGCGTTTATTTCGGGCTGAAAAACACGTTTTGAAAAGTGTGCATTTACTGACCCATAACTTACATGGGGTTGACCAAACTTGCAGAAACATGTTTATTTCTGCTGAAAAACACGTTTTGACACTTTCTGCACACTAGGGTTAAGAGCTGAGTGTGTGGGCTCTTCTGAGCCTTGATGTTACATGGGGATTCAGTTGTCTGAAAAAACGCGTTTATTTCGGGCTGAAAAACACGTTTTGAAAAGTGTGCTGTTACTGCCCCATAACTTACATGGGGTTGACCAAACTTGCAGAAACATGTTTATTTCTGCTGAAAAACACGTTTTGACACTTTCTGCACACTGGGGTTAAGAGCTGAGTGTGTGGGCTCTTCTGAGCCTTGCTGTTACATGGGGATTCAGTTGTCTGAAAAAACGCGTTTATTTCGGGCTGAAAAACACGTTTTGAAAAGTGTGCATTTACTGCCCCATAACTTACATGGGGTTGACCAAACTTGCAGAAACATGTTTATTTCTGCTGAAAAACACGTTCTGACACTTTCTGCACAATGGGGTTAAGATCTGAGTGTGTGGGCTCTTCTGAGCCTTGCTGTTACATGGGGATTCAGTTGTCTGAAAAAACGCGTTTATTTCGGGCTGAAAAACACGTTTTGAAAAGTGTGCATTTACTGCCCCATAACTTACATGGGGTTGACCAAACTTGCAGAAACATGTTTATTTCTGCTGAAAAACACATTTTGACACTTTCTGCACACTGGGGTTAAGAGCTGAGTGTGTGGGCTCTTCTGAGCCTTGATGTTACATGGGGATTCAGTTGTCTGAAAAAACGCGTTTATTTCGGGCTGAAAAACACGTTTTGAAAAGTGTGCATTTACTGCCCCATAACTTACATGGGGTTGACCAAACTTGCAGAAACATGTTTATTTCTGCTGAAAAACACGTTCTGACACTTTCTGCACACTGGGGTTAAGATCTGAGTGTGTGGGCTCTTCTGAGCCTTGCTGTTACATGGGGATTCAGTTGTCTGAAAAAACGCGTTTATTTCGGGCTGAAAAACACGTTTTGAAAAGTGTGCATTTACTGACCCATAACTTACATGGGGTTGACCAAACTTGCAGAAACATGTTTATTTCTGCTGAAAAACACGTTTTGACACTTTCTGCACACTAGGGTTAAGAGCTGAGTGTGTGGGCTCTTCTGAGCCTTGATGTTACATGGGGATTCAGTTGTCTGAAAAAACGCGTTTATTTCGGGCTGAAAAACACGTTTTGAAAAGTGTGCTGTTACTGCCCCATAACTTACATGGGGTTGACCAAACTTGCAGAAACATGTTTATTTCTGCTGAAAAACACGTTTTGACACTTTCTGCACACTGGGGTTAAGAGCTGAGTGTGTGGGCTCTTCTGAGCCTTGCTGTTACATGGGGATTCAGTTGTCTGAAAAAACGCGTTTATTTCGGGCTGAAAAACACGTTTTGAAAAGTGTGCATTTACTGCCCCATAACTTTCATGGGGTTGACCAAACTTGCAGAAACATGTTTATTTCTGCTGAAAAACACGTTTTGACACTTTCTGCACACTGGGGTTAAGAGCTGAGTGTGTGGGCTCTTCTGAGCCTTGATGTTACATGGGGATTCAGTTGTCTGAAAAAACGCGTTTATTTCGGGCTGAAAAACACGTTTTGAAAAGTGTGCATTTACTGCCCCATAACTTTCATGGGGTTGACCAAACTTGCAGAAACATGTTTATTTCTGCTGAAAAACACGTTCTGACACTTTCTGCACACTGGGGTTAAGATCTGAGTGTGTGGGCTCTTCTGAGCCTTGCTGTTACATGGGGATTCAGTTGTCTGAAAAAACGCGTTTATTTCGGGCTGAAAAACACGTTTTGAAAAGTGTGCATTTACTGACCCATAACTTACATGGGGTTGACCAAACTTGCAGAAACATGTTTATTTCTGCTGAAAAACACGTTTTGACACTTTCTGCACACTAGGGTTAAGAGCTGAGTGTGTGGGCTCTTCTGAGCCTTGATGTTACATGGGGATTCAGTTGTCTGAAAAAACGCGTTTATTTCGGGCTGAAAAACACGTTTTGAAAAGTGTGCTGTTACTGCCCCATAACTTACATGGGGTTGACCAAACTTGCAGAAACATGTTTATTTCTGCTGAAAAACACGTTTTGACACTTTCTGCACACTGGGGTTAAGAGCTGAGTGTGTGGGCTCTTCTGAGCCTTGCTGTTACATGGGGATTCAGTTGTCTGAAAAAACGCGTTTATTTCGGGCTGAAAAACACGTTTTGAAAAGTGTGCATTTACTGCCCCATAACTTTCATGGGGTTGACCAAACTTGCAGAAACATGTTTATTTCTGCTGAAAAACACGTTTTGACACTTTCTGCACACTGGGGTTAAGAGCTGAGTGTGTGGGCTCTTCTGAGCCTTGATGTTACATGGGGATTCAGTTGTCTGAAAAAACGCGTTTATTTCGGGCTGAAAAACACGTTTTGAAAAGTGTGCATTTACTGCCCCATAACTTACATGGGGTTGACCAAACTTGCAGAAACATGTTTATTTCTGCTGAAAAACACGTTCTGACACTTTCTGCACAATGGGGTTAAGATCTGAGTGTGTGGGCTCTTCTGAGCCTTGCTGTTACATGGGGATTCAGTTGTCTGAAAAAACGCGTTTATTTCGGGCTGAAAAACACGTTTTGAAAAGTGTGCATTTACTGCCCCATAACTTACATGGGGTTGACCAAACTTGCAGAAACATGTTTATTTCTGCTGAAAAACACATTTTGACACTTTCTGCACACTGGGGTTAAGAGCTGAGTGTGTGGGCTCTTCTGAGCCTTGATGTTACATGGGGATTCAGTTGTCTGAAAAAACGCGTTTATTTCGGGCTGAAAAACACGTTTTGAAAAGTGTGCATTTACTGCCCCATAACTTACATGGGGTTGACCAATCTTGCAGAAACATGTTTATTTCTGCTGAAAAACACGTTTTGACACTTTCTGCACACTGGGGTTAAGAGCTGAGTGTGTGGGCTCTTCTGAGCCTTGCTGTTACATGGAGATTCAGTTGTCTGAAAAAACGCGTTTATTTCGGGCTGAAAAACACGTTTTGAAAAGTGTGCATTTACTGCCCCATAACTTACATGGGGTTGACCAAACTTGCAGAAACATGTTTATTTCTGCTGAAAAACACGTTTTGACACTTTCTGCACACTGGGGTTAAGATCTGAGTGTCTGGGCTCTTCTGAGCCTTGATGTTACATGGGAATTCAGTTGTCTGAAAAAACGCGTTTATTTCGGGCTGAAAAACACGTTTTGAAAAGTGTGCATTTACTGCCCCATAACTTACATGGGGTTGACCAAACTTGCAGAAACATGTTTATTTCTGCTGAAAAACACGTTTTGACACTTTCTGCACACTGGGGTTAAGAGCTGAGTGTGTGGGCTCTTCTGAGCCTTGCTGTTACATGGAGATTCAGTTGTCTAAAAAAACGCGTTTATTTCGGGCTGAAAAACACGTTTTGAAAAGTGTGCATTTACTGCCCCATAACTTACATGGGGTTGACCAAACTTGCAGAAACATGTTTATTTCTGCTGAAAAACACATTTTGACACTTTCTGCACACTGGGGTTAAGAGCTGAGTGTGTGGGCTCTTCTGAGCCTTGATGTTACATGGGGATTCAGTTGTCTGAAAAAACGCGTTTATTTCGGGCTGAAAAACACGTTTTGAAAAGTGTGCATTTACTGCCCCATAACTTACATGGGGTTGACCAAACTTGCAGAAACATGTTTATTTCTGCTGAAAAACTCGTTCTGACACTTTCTGCACAATGGGGTTAAGATCTGAGTGTGTGGGCTCTTCTGAGCCTTGCTGTTACATGGGGATTCAGTTGTCTGAAAAAACGCGTTTATTTCGGGCTGAAAAACACGTTTTGAAAAGTGTGCATTTACTGCCCCATAACTTACATGGGGTTGACCAAACTTGCAGAAACATGTTTATTTCTGCTGAAAAACACGTTCTGACACTTTCTGCACAATGGGGTTAAGATCTGAGTGTGTGGGCTCTTCTGAGCCTTGCTGTTACATGGGGATTCAGTTGTCTGAAAAAACGCGTTTATTTCGGGCTGAAAAACACGTTTTGAAAAGTGTGCATTTACTGCCCCATAACTTACATGGGGTTGACCAAACTTGCAGAAACATGTTTATTTCTGCTGAAAAACACATTTTGACACTTTCTGCACACTGGGGTTAAGAGCTGAGTGTGTGGGCTCTTCTGAGCCTTGATGTTACATGGGGATTCAGTTGTCTGAAAAAACGCGTTTATTTCGGGCTGAAAAACACGTTTTGAAAAGTGTGCATTTACTGTCCCATAACTTACATGGGGTTGACCAAACTTGCAGAAACATGTTTATTTCTGCTGAAAAACACGTTTTGACACTTTCTGCACACTGGGGTTAAGATCTGAGTGTGTGGGCTCTTCTGAGCCTTGATGTTACATGGGAATTCAGTTGTCTGAAAAAACGCGTTTATTTCGGGCTGAAAAACACGTTTTGAAAAGTGTGCATTTACTGCCCCATAACTTACATGGGGTTGACCAAACTTGCAGAAACATGTTTATTTCTGCTGAAAAACACGTTCTGACACTTTCTGCACACTGGGGTTAAGATCTGAGTGTGTGGGCTCTTCTGAGCCTTGCTGTTACATGGGGATTCAGTTGTCTGAAAAAACGCGTTTATTTCGGGCTGAAAAACACGTTTTGAAAAGTGTGCATTTACTGCCCCATAACTTACATGGGGTTGACCAAACTTGCAGAAACATGTTTATTTCTGCTGAAAAACACGTTCTGACACTTTCTGCACACTGGGGTTAAGATCTGAGTGTGTGGGCTCTTCTGAGCCTTGCTGTTACATGGGGATTCAGTTGTCTGAAAAAACGCGTTTATTTCGGGCTGAAAAACACGTTTTGAAAAGTGTGCATTTACTGCCCCATAACTTACATGGGGTTGACCAAACTTGCAGAAACATGTTTATTTCTGCAGAAAAACACGTTCTGACACTTTCTGCACAATGGGGTTAAGATCTGAGTGTGTGGGCTCTTCTGAGCCTTGCTGTTACATGGGGATTCAGTTGTCTGAAAAAACGCGTTTATTTCGGGCTGAAAAACACGTTTTGAAAAGTGTGCATTTACTGACCCATAACTTACATGGGGTTGACCAAACTTGCAGAAACATGTTTATTTCTGCTGAAAAACACATTTTGACACTTTCTGCACACTGGGGTTAAGAGCTGAGTGTGTGGGCTCTTCTGAGCCTTGATGTTACATGGGGATTCAGTTGTCTGAAAAAACGCGTTTATTTCGGGCTGAAAAACACGTTTTGAAAAGTGTGCATTTACTGCCCCATAACTTACATGGGGTTGACCAAACTTGCAGAAACATGTTTATTTCTGCTGAAAAACACGTTCTGACACTTTCTGCACACTGGGGTTAAGATCTGAGTGTGTGGGCTCTTCTGAGCCTTGCTGTTACATGGGGATTCAGTTGTCTGAAAAAACGCGTTTATTTCGGGCTGAAAAACACGTTTTGAAAAGTGTGCATTTACTGACCCATAACTTACATGGGGTTGACCAAACTTGCAGAAACATGTTTATTTCTGCTGAAAAACACGTTTTGACACTTTCTGCACACTAGGGTTAAGAGCTGAGTGTGTGGGCTCTTCTGAGCCTTGATGTTACATGGGGATTCAGTTGTCTGAAAAAACGCGTTTATTTCGGGCTGAAAAACACGTTTTGAAAAGTGTGCTGTTACTGCCCCATAACTTACATGGGGTTGACCAAACTTGCAGAAACATGTTTATTTCTGCTGAAAAACACGTTTTGACACTTTCTGCACACTGGGGTTAAGAGCTGAGTGTGTGGGCTCTTCTGAGCCTTGCTGTTACATGGGGATTCAGTTGTCTGAAAAAACGCGTTTATTTCGGGCTGAAAAACACGTTTTGAAAAGTGTGCATTTACTGCCCCATAACTTACATGGGGTTGACCAAACTTGCAGAAACATGTTTATTTCTGCTGAAAAACACGTTCTGACACTTTCTGCACAATGGGGTTAAGATCTGAGTGTGTGGGCTCTTCTGAGCCTTGCTGTTACATGGGGATTCAGTTGTCTGAAAAAACGCGTTTATTTCGGGCTGAAAAACACGTTTTGAAAAGTGTGCATTTACTGCCCCATAACTTACATGGGGTTGACCAAACTTGCAGAAACATGTTTATTTCTGCTGAAAAACACATTTTGACACTTTCTGCACACTGGGGTTAAGAGCTGAGTGTGTGGGCTCTTCTGAGCCTTGATGTTACATGGGGATTCAGTTGTCTGAAAAAACGCGTTTATTTCGGGCTGAAAAACACGTTTTGAAAAGTGTGCATTTACTGCCCCATAACTTACATGGGGTTGACCAAACTTGCAGAAACATGTTTATTTCTGCTGAAAAACACGTTCTGACACTTTCTGCACACTGGGGTTAAGATCTGAGTGTGTGGGCTCTTCTGAGCCTTGCTGTTACATGGGGATTCAGTTGTCTGAAAAAACGCGTTTATTTCGGGCTGAAAAACACGTTTTGAAAAGTGTGCATTTACTGACCCATAACTTACATGGGGTTGACCAAACTTGCAGAAACATGTTTATTTCTGCTGAAAAACACGTTTTGACACTTTCTGCACACTAGGGTTAAGAGCTGAGTGTGTGGGCTCTTCTGAGCCTTGATGTTACATGGGGATTCAGTTGTCTGAAAAAACGCGTTTATTTCGGGCTGAAAAACACGTTTTGAAAAGTGTGCTGTTACTGCCCCATAACTTACATGGGGTTGACCAAACTTGCAGAAACATGTTTATTTCTGCTGAAAAACACGTTTTGACACTTTCTGCACACTGGGGTTAAGAGCTGAGTGTGTGGGCTCTTCTGAGCCTTGCTGTTACATGGGGATTCAGTTGTCTGAAAAAACGCGTTTATTTCGGGCTGAAAAACACGTTTTGAAAAGTGTGCATTTACTGCCCCATAACTTTCATGGGGTTGACCAAACTTGCAGAAACATGTTTATTTCTGCTGAAAAACACGTTTTGACACTTTCTGCACACTGGGGTTAAGAGCTGAGTGTGTGGGCTCTTCTGAGCCTTGATGTTACATGGGGATTCAGTTGTCTGAAAAAACGCGTTTATTTCGGGCTGAAAAACACGTTTTGAAAAGTGTGCATTTACTGCCCCATAACTTACATGGGGTTGACCAAACTTGCAGAAACATGTTTATTTCTGCTGAAAAACACGTTCTGACACTTTCTGCACAATGGGGTTAAGATCTGAGTGTGTGGGCTCTTCTGAGCCTTGCTGTTACATGGGGATTCAGTTGTCTGAAAAAAACGCGTTTATTTAGGGCTGAAAAACACGTTTTGAAAAGTGTGCATTTACTGCCCCATAACTTACATGGGGTTGACCAAACTTGCAGAAACATGTTTATTTCTGCTGAAAAACACATTTTGACACTTTCTGCACACTGGGGTTAAGAGCTGAGTGTGTGGGCTCTTCTGAGCCTTGATGTTACATGGGGATTCAGTTGTCTGAAAAAACGCGTTTATTTCGGGCTGAAAAACACGTTTTGAAAAGTGTGCATTTACTGCCCCATAACTTACATGGGGTTGACCAAACTTGCAGAAACATGTTTATTTCTGCTGAAAAACACGTTTTGACACTTTCTGCACACTGGGGTTAAGAGCTGAGTGTGTGGGCTCTTCTGAGCCTTGCTGTTACATGGAGATTCAGTTGTCTGAAAAAACGCGTTTATTTCGGGCTGAAAAACACGTTTTGAAAAGTGTGCATTTACTGCCCCATAACTTACATGGGGTTGACCAAACTTGCAGAAACATGTTTATTTCTGCTGAAAAACACGTTTTGACACTTTCTGCACACTGGGGTTAAGATCTGAGTGTCTGGGCTCTTCTGAGCCTTGATGTTACATGGGAATTCAGTTGTCTGAAAAAACGCGTTTATTTCGGGCTGAAAAACACGTTTTGAAAAGTGTGCATTTACTGCCCCATAACTTACATGGGGTTGACCAAACTTGCAGAAACATGTTTATTTCTGCTGAAAAACACGTTTTGACACTTTCTGCACACTGGGGTTAAGAGCTGAGTGTGTGGGCTCTTCTGAGCCTTGCTGTTACATGGAGATTCAGTTGTCTAAAAAAACGCGTTTATTTCGGGCTGAAAAACACGTTTTGAAAAGTGTGCATTTACTGCCCCATAACTTACATGGGGTTGACCAAACTTGCAGAAACATGTTTATTTCTGCTGAAAAACACGTTTTGACACTTTCTGCACAATGGGGTTAAGATCTGAGTGTGTGGGCTCTTCTGAGCCTTGCTGTTACATGGGGATTCAGTTGTCTGAAAAAACGCGTTTATTTCGGGCTGAAAAACACGTTTTGAAAAGTGTGCATTTACTGCCCCATAACTTACATGGGGTTGACCAAACTTGCAGAAACATGTTTATTTCTGCTGAAAAACACGTTTTGACACTTTCTGCACACTAGGGTTAAGAGCTGAGTGTGTGGGCTCTTCTGAGCCTTGATGTTACATGGGGATTCAGTTGTCTGAAAAAACGCGTTTATTTCGGGCTGAAAAACACGTTTTGAAAAGTGTGCTGTTACTGCCCCATAACTTACATGGGGTTGACCAAACTTGCAGAAACATGTTTATTTCTGCTGAAAAACACGTTTTGACACTTTCTGCACACTGGGGTTAAGAGCTGAGTGTGTGGGCTCTTCTGAGCCTTGCTGTTACATGGGGATTCAGTTGTCTGAAAAAACGCGTTTATTTCGGGCTGAAAAACACGTTTTGAAAAGTGTGCATTTACTGCCCCATAACTTTCATGGGGTTGACCAAACTTGCAGAAACATGTTTATTTCTGCTGAAAAACACGTTTTGACACTTTCTGCACACTGGGGTTAAGAGCTGAGTGTGTGGGCTCTTCTGAGCCTTGATGTTACATGGGGATTCAGTTGTCTGAAAAAACGCGTTTATTTCGGGCTGAAAAACACGTTTTGAAAAGTGTGCATTTACTGCCCCATAACTTACATGGGGTTGACCAAACTTGCAGAAACATGTTTATTTCTGCTGAAAAACACGTTCTGACACTTTCTGCACAATGGGGTTAAGAGCTGAGTGTGTGGGCTCTTCTGAGCCTTGCTGTTACATGGAGATTCAGTTGTCTGAAAAAACGCGTTTATTTCGGGCTGAAAAACACGTTTTGAAAAGTGTGCATTTACTGCCCCATAACTTACATGGGGTTGACCAAACTTGCAGAAACATGTTTATTTCTGCTGAAAAACACGTTTTGACACTTTCTGCACACTGGGGTTAAGATCTGAGTGTCTGGGCTCTTCTGAGCCTTGATGTTACATGGGAATTCAGTTGTCTGAAAAAACGCGTTTATTTCGGGCTGAAAAACACGTTTTGAAAAGTGTGCATTTACTGCCCCATAACTTACATGGGGTTGACCAAACTTGCAGAAACATGTTTATTTCTGCTGAAAAACACGTTTTGACACTTTCTGCACACTGGGGTTAAGAGCTGAGTGTGTGGGCTCTTCTGAGCCTTGCTGTTACATGGAGATTCAGTTGTCTAAAAAAACGCGTTTATTTCGGGCTGAAAAACACGTTTTGAAAAGTGTGCATTTACTGCCCCATAACTTACATGGGGTTGACCAAACTTGCAGAAACATGTTTATTTCTGCTGAAAAACACATTTTGACACTTTCTGCACACTGGGGTTAAGAGCTGAGTGTGTGGGCTCTTCTGAGCCTTGATGTTACATGGGGATTCAGTTGTCTGAAAAAACGCGTTTATTTCGGGCTGAAAAACACGTTTTGATAAGTGTGCATTTACTGCCCCATAACTTACATGGGGTTGACCAAACTTGCAGAAACATGTTTATTTCTGCTGAAAAACACGTTCTGACACTTTCTGCACACTGGGGTTAAGATCTGAGTGTGTGGGCTCTTCTGAGCCTTGCTGTTACATGGGGATTCAGTTGTCTGAAAAAACGCGTTTATTTCGGGCTGAAAAACACGTTTTGAAAAGTGTGCATTTACTGCCCCATAACTTACATGGGTTTGACCAAACTTGCAGAAACATGTTTATTTCTGCTGAAAAACACGTTCTGACACTTTCTGCACACTGGGGTTAAGATCTGAGTGTGTGGGCTCTTCTGAGCCTTGCTGTTACATGGGGATTCAGTTGTCTGAAAAAACGCGTTTATTTCGGGCTGAAAAACACGTTTTGAAAAGTGTGCATTTACTGCCCCATAACTTACATGGGGTTGACCAAACTTGCAGAAACATGTTTATTTCTGCAGAAAAACACGTTCTGACACTTTCTGCACAATGGGGTTAAGATCTGAGTGTGTGGGCTCTTCTGAGCCTTGCTGTTACATGGGGATTCAGTTGTCTGAAAAAACGCGTTTATTTCGGGCTGAAAAACACGTTTTGAAAAGTGTGCATTTACTGACCCATAACTTACATGGGGTTGACCAAACTTGCAGAAACATGTTTATTTCTGCTGAAAAACACATTTTGACACTTTCTGCACACTGGGGTTAAGAGCTGAGTGTGTGGGCTCTTCTGAGCCTTGATGTTACATGGGGATTCAGTTGTCTGAAAAAACGCGTTTATTTCGGGCTGAAAAACACGTTTTGAAAAGTGTGCATTTACTGCCCCATAACTTACATGGGGTTGACCAAACTTGCAGAAACATGTTTATTTCTGCTGAAAAACACGTTCTGACACTTTCTGCACACTGGGGTTAAGATCTGAGTGTGTGGGCTCTTCTGAGCCTTGCTGTTACATGGGGATTCAGTTGTCTGAAAAAACGCGTTTATTTCGGGCTGAAAAACACGTTTTGAAAAGTGTGCATTTACTGACCCATAACTTACATGGGGTTGACCAAACTTGCAGAAACATGTTTATTTCTGCTGAAAAACACGTTTTGACACTTTCTGCACACTAGGGTTAAGAGCTGAGTGTGTGGGCTCTTCTGAGCCTTGATGTTACATGGGGATTCAGTTGTCTGAAAAAACGCGTTTATTTCGGGCTGAAAAACACGTTTTGAAAAGTGTGCTGTTACTGCCCCATAACTTACATGGGGTTGACCAAACTTGCAGAAACATGTTTATTTCTGCTGAAAAACACGTTTTGACACTTTCTGCACACTGGGGTTAAGAGCTGAGTGTGTGGGCTCTTCTGAGCCTTGCTGTTACATGGGGATTCAGTTGTCTGAAAAAACGCGTTTATTTCGGGCTGAAAAACACGTTTTGAAAAGTGTGCATTTACTGCCCCATAACTTACATGGGGTTGACCAAACTTGCAGAAACATGTTTATTTCTGCTGAAAAACACGTTCTGACACTTTCTGCACAATGGGGTTAAGATCTGAGTGTGTGGGCTCTTCTGAGCCTTGCTGTTACATGGGGATTCAGTTGTCTGAAAAAACGCGTTTATTTCGGGCTGAAAAACACGTTTTGAAAAGTGTGCATTTACTGCCCCATAACTTACATGGGGTTGACCAAACTTGCAGAAACATGTTTATTTCTGCTGAAAAACACATTTTGACACTTTCTGCACACTGGGGTTAAGAGCTGAGTGTGTGGGCTCTTCTGAGCCTTGATGTTACATGGGGATTCAGTTGTCTGAAAAAACGCGTTTATTTCGGGCTGAAAAACACGTTTTGAAAAGTGTGCATTTACTGCCCCATAACTTACATGGGGTTGACCAAACTTGCAGAAACATGTTTATTTCTGCTGAAAAACACGTTCTGACACTTTCTGCACACTGGGGTTAAGATCTGAGTGTGTGGGCTCTTCTGAGCCTTGCTGTTACATGGGGATTCAGTTGTCTGAAAAAACGCGTTTATTTCGGGCTGAAAAACACGTTTTGAAAAGTGTGCATTTACTGACCCATAACTTACATGGGGTTGACCAAACTTGCAGAAACATGTTTATTTCTGCTGAAAAACACGTTTTGACACTTTCTGCACACTAGGGTTAAGAGCTGAGTGTGTGGGCTCTTCTGAGCCTTGATGTTACATGGGGATTCAGTTGTCTGAAAAAACGCGTTTATTTCGGGCTGAAAAACACGTTTTGAAAAGTGTGCTGTTACTGCCCCATAACTTACATGGGGTTGACCAAACTTGCAGAAACATGTTTATTTCTGCTGAAAAACACGTTTTGACACTTTCTGCACACTGGGGTTAAGAGCTGAGTGTGTGGGCTCTTCTGAGCCTTGCTGTTACATGGGGATTCAGTTGTCTGAAAAAACGCGTTTATTTCGGGCTGAAAAACACGTTTTGAAAAGTGTGCATTTACTGCCCCATAACTTTCATGGGGTTGACCAAACTTGCAGAAACATGTTTATTTCTGCTGAAAAACACGTTTTGACACTTTCTGCACACTGGGGTTAAGAGCTGAGTGTGTGGGCTCTTCTGAGCCTTGATGTTACATGGGGATTCAGTTGTCTGAAAAAACGCGTTTATTTCGGGCTGAAAAACACGTTTTGAAAAGTGTGCATTTACTGCCCCATAACTTACATGGGGTTGACCAAACTTGCAGAAACATGTTTATTTCTGCTGAAAAACACGTTCTGACACTTTCTGCACAATGGGGTTAAGATCTGAGTGTGTGGGCTCTTCTGAGCCTTGCTGTTACATGGGGATTCAGTTGTCTGAAAAAACGCGTTTATTTCGGGCTGAAAAACACGTTTTGAAAAGTGTGCATTTACTGCCCCATAACTTACATGGGGTTGACCAAACTTGCAGAAACATGTTTATTTCTGCTGAAAAACACATTTTGACACTTTCTGCACACTGGGGTTAAGAGCTGAGTGTGTGGGCTCTTCTGAGCCTTGATGTTACATGGGGATTCAGTTGTCTGAAAAAACGCGTTTATTTCGGGCTGAAAAACACGTTTTGAAAAGTGTGCATTTACTGCCCCATAACTTACATGGGGTTGACCAAACTTGCAGAAACATGTTTATTTCTGCTGAAAAACACGTTTTGACACTTTCTGCACACTGGGGTTAAGAGCTGAGTGTGTGGGCTCTTCTGAGCCTTGCTGTTACATGGAGATTCAGTTGTCTGAAAAAACGCGTTTATTTCGGGCTGAAAAACACGTTTTGAAAAGTGTGCATTTACTGCCCCATAACTTACATGGGGTTGACCAAACTTGCAGAAACATGTTTATTTCTGCTGAAAAACACGTTCTGACACTTTCTGCACAATGGGGTTAAGATCTGAGTGTGTGGGCTCTTCTGAGCCTTGCTGTTACATGGGGATTCAGTTGTCTGAAAAAACGCGTTTATTTCGGGCTGAAAAACACGTTTTGAAAAGTGTGCATTTACTGCCCCATAACTTACATGGGGTTGACCAAACTTGCAGAAACATGTTTATTTCTGCTGAAAAACACGTTCTGACACTTTCTGCACACTGGGGTTAAGATCTGAGTGTGTGGGCTCTTCTGAGCCTTGCTGTTACATGGGGATTCAGTTGTCTGAAAAAACGCGTTTATTTCGGGCTGAAAAACACGTTTTGAAAAGTGTGCATTTACTGCCCCATAACTTACATGGGGTTGACCAAACTTGCAGAAACATGTTTATTTCTGCAGAAAAACACGTTCTGACACTTTCTGCACAATGGGGTTAAGATCTGAGTGTGTGGGCTCTTCTGAGCCTTGCTGTTACATGGGGATTCAGTTGTCTGAAAAAACGCGTTTATTTCGGGCTGAAAAACACGTTTTGAAAAGTGTGCATTTACTGCCCCATAACTTACATGGGGTTGACCAAACTTGCAGAAACATGTTTATTTCTGCTGAAAAACACGTTTTGACACTTTCTGCACACTAGGGTTAAGAGCTGAGTGTGTGGGCTCTTCTGAGCCTTGATGTTACATGGGGATTCAGTTGTCTGAAAAAACGCGTTTATTTCGGGCTGAAAAACACGTTTTGAAAAGTGTGCTGTTACTGCCCCATAACTTACATGGGGTTGACCAAACTTGCAGAAACATGTTTATTTCTGCTGAAAAACACGTTTTGACACTTTCTGCACACTGGGGTTAAGAGCTGAGTGTGTGGGCTCTTCTGAGCCTTGCTGTTACATGGGGATTCAGTTGTCTGAAAAAACGCGTTTATTTCGGGCTGAAAAACACGTTTTGAAAAGTGTGCATTTACTGCCCCATAACTTTCATGGGGTTGACCAAACTTGCAGAAACATGTTTATTTCTGCTGAAAAACACGTTTTGACACTTTCTGCACACTGGGGTTAAGAGCTGAGTGTGTGGGCTCTTCTGAGCCTTGATGTTACATGGGGATTCAGTTGTCTGAAAAAACGCGTTTATTTCGGGCTGAAAAACACGTTTTGAAAAGTGTGCATTTACTGCCCCATAACTTACATGGGGTTGACCAAACTTGCAGAAACATGTTTATTTCTGCTGAAAAACACGTTCTGACACTTTCTGCACAATGGGGTTAAGATCTGAGTGTGTGGGCTCTTCTGAGCCTTGCTGTTACATGGGGATTCAGTTGTCTGAAAAAACGCGTTTATTTCGGGCTGAAAAACACGTTTTGAAAAGTGTGCATTTACTGCCCCATAACTTACATGGGGTTGACCAAACTTGCAGAAACATGTTTATTTCTGCTGAAAAACACATTTTGACACTTTCTGCACACTGGGGTTAAGAGCTGAGTGTGTGGGCTCTTCTGAGCCTTGATGTTACATGGGGATTCAGTTGTCTGAAAAAACGCGTTTATTTCGGGCTGAAAAACACGTTTTGAAAAGTGTGCATTTACTGCCCCATAACTTACATGGGGTTGACCAAACTTGCAGAAACATGTTTATTTCTGCTGAAAAACACGTTTTGACACTTTCTGCACACTGGGGTTAAGAGCTGAGTGTGTGGGCTCTTCTGAGCCTTGCTGTTACATGGAGATTCAGTTGTCTGAAAAAACGCGTTTATTTCGGGCTGAAAAACACGTTTTGAAAAGTGTGCATTTACTGCCCCATAACTTACATGGGGTTGACCAAACTTGCAGAAACATGTTTATTTCTGCTGAAAAACACGTTCTGACACTTTCTGCACAATGGGGTTAAGATCTGAGTGTGTGGGCTCTTCTGAGCCTTGCTGTTACATGGGGATTCAGTTGTCTGAAAAAACGCGTTTATTTCGGGCTGAAAAACACGTTTTGAAAAGTGTGCATTTACTGCCCCATAACTTACATGGGGTTGACCAAACTTGCAGAAACATGTTTATTTCTGCTGAAAAACACGTTCTGACACTTTCTGCACACTGGGGTTAAGATCTGAGTGTGTGGGCTCTTCTGAGCCTTGCTGTTACATGGGGATTCAGTTGTCTGAAAAAACGCGTTTATTTCGGGCTGAAAAACACGTTTTGAAAAGTGTGCATTTACTGCCCCATAACTTACATGGGGTTGACCAAACTTGCAGAAACATGTTTATTTCTGCAGAAAAACACGTTCTGACACTTTCTGCACAATGGGGTTAAGATCTGAGTGTGTGGGCTCTTCTGAGCCTTGCTGTTACATGGGGATTCAGTTGTCTGAAAAAACGCGTTTATTTCGGGCTGAAAAACACGTTTTGAAAAGTGTGCATTTACTGCCCCATAACTTACATGGGGTTGACCAAACTTGCAGAAACATGTTTATTTCTGCTGAAAAACACATTTTGACACTTTCTGCACACTGGGGTTAAGAGCTGAGTGTGTGGGCTCTTCTGAGCCTTGATGTTACATGGGGATTCAGTTGTCTGAAAAAACGCGTTTATTTCGGGCTGAAAAACACGTTTTGAAAAGTGTGCATTTACTGCCCCATAACTTACATGGGGTTGACCAAACTTGCAGAAACATGTTTATTTCTGCTGAAAAACACGTTCTGACACTTTCTGCACACTGGGGTTAAGATCTGAGTGTGTGGGCTCTTCTGAGCCTTGCTGTTACATGGGGATTCAGTTGTCTGAAAAAACGCGTTTATTTCGGGCTGAAAAACACGTTTTGAAAAGTGTGCATTTACTGACCCATAACTTACATGGGGTTGACCAAACTTGCAGAAACATGTTTATTTCTGCTGAAAAACACGTTTTGACACTTTCTGCACACTAGGGTTAAGAGCTGAGTGTGTGGGCTCTTCTGAGCCTTGATGTTACATGGGGATTCAGTTGTCTGAAAAAACGCGTTTATTTCGGGCTGAAAAACACGTTTTGAAAAGTGTGCTGTTACTGCCCCATAACTTACATGGAGTTGACCAAACTTGCAGAAACATGTTTATTTCTGCTGAAAAACACGTTTTGACACTTTCTGCACACTGGGGTTAAGAGCTGAGTGTGTGGGCTCTTCTGAGCCTTGCTGTTACATGGGGATTCAGTTGTCTGAAAAAACGCGTTTATTTCGGGCTGAAAAACACGTTTTGAAAAGTGTGCATTTACTGCCCCATAACTTACATGGGGTTGACCAAACTTGCAGAAACATGTTTATTTCTGCTGAAAAACACGTTCTGACACTTTCTGCACACTGGGGTTAAGATCTGAGTGTGTGGGCTCTTCTGAGCCTTGCTGTTACATGGGGATTCAGTTGTCTGAAAAAACGCGTTTATTTCGGGCTGAAAAACACGTTTTGAAAAGTGTGCATTTACTGCCCCATAACTTACATGGGGTTGACCAAACTTGCAGAAACATGTTTATTTCTGCTGAAAAACACGTTCTGACACTTTCTGCACAATGGGGTTAAGATCTGAGTGTGTGGGCTCTTCTGAGCCTTGCTGTTACATGGGGATTCAGTTGTCTGAAAAAACGCGTTTATTTCGGGCTGAAAAACACGTTTTGAAAAGTGTGCATTTACTGACCCATAACTTACATGGGGTTGACCAAACTTGCAGAAACATGTTTATTTCTGCTGAAAAACACATTTTGACACTTTCTGCACACTGGGGTTAAGAGCTGAGTGTGTGGGCTCTTCTGAGCCTTGATGTTACATGGGGATTCAGTTGTCTGAAAAAACGCGTTTATTTCGGGCTGAAAAACACGTTTTGAAAAGTGTGCATTTACTGCCCCATAACTTACATGGGGTTGACCAAACTTGCAGAAACATGTTTATTTCTGCTGAAAAACACGTTCTGACACTTTCTGCACACTGGGGTTAAGATCTGAGTGTGTGGGCTCTTCTGAGCCTTGCTGTTACATGGGGATTCAGTTGTCTGAAAAAACGCGTTTATTTCGGGCTGAAAAACACGTTTTGAAAAGTGTGCATTTACTGACCCATAACTTACATGGGGTTGACCAAACTTGCAGAAACATGTTTATTTCTGCTGAAAAACACGTTTTGACACTTTCTGCACACTAGGGTTAAGAGCTGAGTGTGTGGGCTCTTCTGAGCCTTGATGTTACATGGGGATTCAGTTGTCTGAAAAAACGCGTTTATTTCGGGCTGAAAAACACGTTTTGAAAAGTGTGCTGTTACTGCCCCATAACTTACATGGGGTTGACCAAACTTGCAGAAACATATTTATTTCTGCTGAAAAACACGTTTTGACACTTTCTGCACACTGGGGTTAAGAGCTGAGTGTGTGGGCTCTTCTGAGCCTTGCTGTTACATGGGGATTCAGTTGTCTGAAAAAACGCGTTTATTTCGGGCTGAAAAACACGTTTTGAAAAGTGTGCATTTACTGCCCCATAACTTTCATGGGGTTGACCAAACTTGCAGAAACATGTTTATTTCTGCTGAAAAACACGTTTTGACACTTTCTGCACACTGGGGTTAAGAGCTGAGTGTGTGGGCTCTTCTGAGCCTTGATGTTACATGGGGATTCAGTTGTCTGAAAAAATGCGTTTATTTCGGGCTGAAAAACACGTTTTGAAAAGTGTGCATTTACTGCCCCATAACTTACATGGGGTTGACCAAACTTGCAGAAACATGTTTATTTCTGCTGAAAAACACGTTCTGACACTTTCTGCACAATGGGGTTAAGATCTGAGTGTGTGGGCTCTTCTGAGCCTTGCTGTTACATGGGGATTCAGTTGTCTGAAAAAACGCGTTTATTTCGGGCTGAAAAACACGTTTTGAAAAGTGTGCATTTACTGCCCCATAACTTACATGGGGTTGACCAAACTTGCAGAAACATGTTTATTTCTGCTGAAAAACACATTTTGACACTTTCTGCACACTGGGGTTAAGAGCTGAGTGTGTGGGCTCTTCTGAGCCTTGATGTTACATGGGGATTCAGTTGTCTGAAAAAACGCGTTTATTTCGGGCTGAAAAACACGTTTTGAAAAGTGTGCATTTACTGCCCCATAACTTACATGGGGTTGACCAAACTTGCAGAAACATGTTTATTTCTGCTGAAAAACACGTTTTGACACTTTCTGCACACTGGGGTTAAGATCTGAGTGTGTGGGCTCTTCTGAGCCTTGATGTTACATGGGAATTCAGTTGTCTGAAAAAACGCGTTTATTTCGGGCTGAAAAACACGTTTTGAAAAGTGTGCATTTACTGCCCCATAACTTACATGGGGTTGACCAAACTTGCAGAAACATGTTTATTTCTGCTGAAAAACACGTTCTGACACTTTCTGCACACTGGGGTTAAGATCTGAGTGTGTGGGCTCTTCTGAGCCTTGCTGTTACATGGGGATTCAGTTGTCTGAAAAAACGCGTTTATTTCGGGCTGAAAAACACGTTTTGAAAAGTGTGCATTTACTGCCCCATAACTTACATGGGTTTGACCAAACTTGCAGAAACATGTTTATTTCTGCTGAAAAACACGTTCTGACACTTTCTGCACACTGGGGTTAAGATCTGAGTGTGTGGGCTCTTCTGAGCCTTGCTGTTACATGGGGATTCAGTTGTCTGAAAAAACGCGTTTATTTCGGGCTGAAAAACACGTTTTGAAAAGTGTGCATTTACTGCCCCATAACTTACATGGGGTTGACCAAACTTGCAGAAACATGTTTATTTCTGCAGAAAAACACGTTCTGACACTTTCTGCACAATGGGGTTAAGATCTGAGTGTGTGGGCTCTTCTGAGCCTTGCTGTTACATGGGGATTCAGTTGTCTGAAAAAACGCGTTTATTTCGGGCTGAAAAACACGTTTTGAAAAGTGTGCATTTACTGACCCATAACTTACATGGGGTTGACCAAACTTGCAGAAACATGTTTATTTCTGCTGAAAAACACATTTTGACACTTTCTGCACACTGGGGTTAAGAGCTGAGTGTGTGGGCTCTTCTGAGCCTTGATGTTACATGGGGATTCAGTTGTCTGAAAAAACGCGTTTATTTCGGGCTGAAAAACACGTTTTGAAAAGTGTGCATTTACTGCCCCATAACTTACATGGGGTTGACCAAACTTGCAGAAACATGTTTATTTCTGCTGAAAAACACGTTCTGACACTTTCTGCACACTGGGGTTAAGATCTGAGTGTGTGGGCTCTTCTGAGCCTTGCTGTTACATGGGGATTCAGTTGTCTGAAAAAACGCGTTTATTTCGGGCTGAAAAACACGTTTTGAAAAGTGTGCATTTACTGACCCATAACTTACATGGGGTTGACCAAACTTGCAGAAACATGTTTATTTCTGCTGAAAAACACGTTTTGACACTTTCTGCACACTAGGGTTAAGAGCTGAGTGTGTGGGCTCTTCTGAGCCTTGATGTTACATGGGGATTCAGTTGTCTGAAAAAACGCGTTTATTTCGGGCTGAAAAACACGTTTTGAAAAGTGTGCTGTTACTGCCCCATAACTTACATGGGGTTGACCAAACTTGCAGAAACATGTTTATTTCTGCTGAAAAACACGTTTTGACACTTTCTGCACACTGGGGTTAAGAGCTGAGTGTGTGGGCTCTTCTGAGCCTTGCTGTTACATGGGGATTCAGTTGTCTGAAAAAACGCGTTTATTTCGGGCTGAAAAACACGTTTTGAAAAGTGTGCATTTACTGCCCCATAACTTACATGGGGTTGACCAAACTTGCAGAAACATGTTTATTTCTGCTGAAAAACACGTTCTGACACTTTCTGCACAATGGGGTTAAGATCTGAGTGTGTGGGCTCTTCTGAGCCTTGCTGTTACATGGGGATTCAGTTGTCTGAAAAAACGCGTTTATTTCGGGCTGAAAAACACGTTTTGAAAAGTGTGCATTTACTGCCCCATAACTTACATGGGGTTGACCAAACTTGCAGAAACATGTTTATTTCTGCTGAAAAACACATTTTGACACTTTCTGCACACTGGGGTTAAGAGCTGAGTGTGTGGGCTCTTCTGAGCCTTGATGTTACATGGGGATTCAGTTGTCTGAAAAAACGCGTTTATTTCGGGCTGAAAAACACGTTTTGAAAAGTGTGCATTTACTGCCCCATAACTTACATGGGGTTGACCAAACTTGCAGAAACATGTTTATTTCTGCTGAAAAACACGTTCTGACACTTTCTGCACACTGGGGTTAAGATCTGAGTGTGTGGGCTCTTCTGAGCCTTGCTGTTACATGGGGATTCAGTTGTCTGAAAAAACGCGTTTATTTCGGGCTGAAAAACACGTTTTGAAAAGTGTGCATTTACTGACCCATAACTTACATGGGGTTGACCAAACTTGCAGAAACATGTTTATTTCTGCTGAAAAACACGTTTTGACACTTTCTGCACACTAGGGTTAAGAGCTGAGTGTGTGGGCTCTTCTGAGCCTTGATGTTACATGGGGATTCAGTTGTCTGAAAAAACGCGTTTATTTCGGGCTGAAAAACACGTTTTGAAAAGTGTGCTGTTACTGCCCCATAACTTACATGGGGTTGACCAAACTTGCAGAAACATGTTTATTTCTGCTGAAAAACACGTTTTGACACTTTCTGCACACTGGGGTTAAGAGCTGAGTGTGTGGGCTCTTCTGAGCCTTGCTGTTACATGGGGATTCAGTTGTCTGAAAAAACGCGTTTATTTCGGGCTGAAAAACACGTTTTGAAAAGTGTGCATTTACTGCCCCATAACTTTCATGGGGTTGACCAAACTTGCAGAAACATGTTTATTTCTGCTGAAAAACACGTTTTGACACTTTCTGCACACTGGGGTTAAGAGCTGAGTGTGTGGGCTCTTCTGAGCCTTGATGTTACATGGGGATTCAGTTGTCTGAAAAAACGCGTTTATTTCGGGCTGAAAAACACGTTTTGAAAAGTGTGCATTTACTGACCCATAACTTACATGGGGTTGACCAAACTTGCAGAAACATGTTTATTTCTGCTGAAAAACACGTTTTGACACTTTCTGCACACTGGGGTTAAGATCTGAGTGTCTGGGCTCTTCTGAGCCTTGATGTTACATGGGAATTCAGTTGTCTGAAAAAACGCGTTTATTTCGGGCTGAAAAACACGTTTTGAAAAGTGTGCATTTACTGCCCCATAACTTTCATGGGGTTGACCAAACTTGCAGAAACATGTTTATTTCTGCTGAAAAACACGTTTTGACACTTTCTGCACACTGGGGTTAAGAGCTGAGTGTGTGGGCTCTTCTGAGCCTTGATGTTACATGGGGATTCAGTTGTCTGAAAAAACGCGTTTATTTCGGGCTGAAAAACACGTTTTGAAAAGTGTGCATTTACTGACCCATAACTTACATGGGGTTGACCAAACTTGCAGAAACATGTTTATTTCTGCTGAAAAACACGTTTTGACACTTTCTGCACACTAGGGTTAAGAGCTGAGTGTGTGGGCTCTTCTGAGCCTTGATGTTACATGGGGATTCAGTTGTCTGAAAAAACGCGTTTATTTCGGGCTGAAAAACACGTTTTGAAAAGTGTGCTGTTACTGCCCCATAACTTACATGGGGTTGACCAAACTTGCAGAAACATGTTTATTTCTGCTGAAAAACACGTTTTGACACTTTCTGCACACTGGGGTTAAGAGCTGAGTGTGTGGGCTCTTCTGAGCCTTGCTGTTACATGGGGATTCAGTTGTCTGAAAAAACGCGTTTATTTCGGGCTGAAAAACACGTTTTGAAAAGTGTGCATTTACTGCCCCATAACTTTCATGGGGTTGACCAAACTTGCAGAAACATGTTTATTTCTGCTGAAAAACACGTTTTGACACTTTCTGCACACTGGGGTTAAGAGCTGAGTGTGTGGGCTCTTCTGAGCCTTGATGTTACATGGGGATTCAGTTGTCTGAAAAAACGCGTTTATTTCGGGCTGAAAAACACGTTTTGAAAAGTGTGCATTTACTGCCCCATAACTTACATGGGGTTGACCAAACTTGCAGAAACATGTTTATTTCTGCTGAAAAACACGTTCTGACACTTTCTGCACAATGGGGTTAAGAGCTGAGTGTGTGGGCTCTTCTGAGCCTTGCTGTTACATGGAGATTCAGTTGTCTGAAAAAACGCGTTTATTTCGGGCTGAAAAACACGTTTTGAAAAGTGTGCATTTACTGCCCCATAACTTACATGGGGTTGACCAAACTTGCAGAAACATGTTTATTTCTGCTGAAAAACACGTTTTGACACTTTCTGCACACTGGGGTTAAGATCTGAGTGTCTGGGCTCTTCTGAGCCTTGATGTTACATGGGAATTCAGTTGTCTGAAAAAACGCGTTTATTTCGGGCTGAAAAACACGTTTTGAAAAGTGTGCATTTACTGCCCCATAACTTACATGGGGTTGACCAAACTTGCAGAAACATGTTTATTTCTGCTGAAAAACACGTTTTGACACTTTCTGCACACTGGGGTTAAGAGCTGAGTGTGTGGGCTCTTCTGAGCCTTGCTGTTACATGGAGATTCAGTTGTCTAAAAAAACGCGTTTATTTCGGGCTGAAAAACACGTTTTGAAAAGTGTGCATTTACTGCCCCATAACTTACATGGGGTTGACCAAACTTGCAGAAACATGTTTATTTCTGCTGAAAAACACATTTTGACACTTTCTGCACACTGGGGTTAAGAGCTGAGTGTGTGGGCTCTTCTGAGCCTTGATGTTACATGGGGATTCAGTTGTCTGAAAAAACGCGTTTATTTCGGGCTGAAAAACACGTTTTGAAAAGTGTGCATTTACTGCCCCATAACTTACATGGGGTTGACCAAACTTGCAGAAACATGTTTATTTCTGCTGAAAAACACGTTCTGACACTTTCTGCACACTGGGGTTAAGATCTGAGTGTGTGGGCTCTTCTGAGCCTTGCTGTTACATGGGGATTCAGTTGTCTGAAAAAACGCGTTTATTTCGGGCTGAAAAACACGTTTTGAAAAGTGTGCATTTACTGCCCCATAACTTACATGGGTTTGACCAAACTTGCAGAAACATGTTTATTTCTGCTGAAAAACACGTTCTGACACTTTCTGCACACTGGGGTTAAGATCTGAGTGTGTGGGCTCTTCTGAGCCTTGCTGTTACATGGGGATTCAGTTGTCTGAAAAAACGCGTTTATTTCGGGCTGAAAAACACGTTTTGAAAAGTGTGCATTTACTGCCCCATAACTTACATGGGGTTGACCAAACTTGCAGAAACATGTTTATTTCTGCAGAAAAACACGTTCTGACACTTTCTGCACAATGGGGTTAAGATCTGAGTGTGTGGGCTCTTCTGAGCCTTGCTGTTACATGGGGATTCAGTTGTCTGAAAAAACGCGTTTATTTCGGGCTGAAAAACACGTTTTGAAAAGTGTGCATTTACTGACCCATAACTTACATGGGGTTGACCAAACTTGCAGAAACATGTTTATTTCTGCTGAAAAACACATTTTGACACTTTCTGCACACTGGGGTTAAGAGCTGAGTGTGTGGGCTCTTCTGAGCCTTGATGTTACATGGGGATTCAGTTGTCTGAAAAAACGCGTTTATTTCGGGCTGAAAAACACGTTTTGAAAAGTGTGCATTTACTGCCCCATAACTTACATGGGGTTGACCAAACTTGCAGAAACATGTTTATTTCTGCTGAAAAACACGTTCTGACACTTTCTGCACACTGGGGTTAAGATCTGAGTGTGTGGGCTCTTCTGAGCCTTGCTGTTACATGGGGATTCAGTTGTCTGAAAAAACGCGTTTATTTCGGGCTGAAAAACACGTTTTGAAAAGTGTGCATTTACTGACCCATAACTTACATGGGGTTGACCAAACTTGCAGAAACATGTTTATTTCTGCTGAAAAACACGTTTTGACACTTTCTGCACACTAGGGTTAAGAGCTGAGTGTGTGGGCTCTTCTGAGCCTTGATGTTACATGGGGATTCAGTTGTCTGAAAAAACGCGTTTATTTCGGGCTGAAAAACACGTTTTGAAAAGTGTGCTGTTACTGCCCCATAACTTACATGGGGTTGACCAAACTTGCAGAAACATGTTTATTTCTGCTGAAAAACACGTTTTGACACTTTCTGCACACTGGGGTTAAGAGCTGAGTGTGTGGGCTCTTCTGAGCCTTGCTGTTACATGGGGATTCAGTTGTCTGAAAAAACGCGTTTATTTCGGGCTGAAAAACACGTTTTGAAAAGTGTGCATTTACTGCCCCATAACTTACATGGGGTTGACCAAACTTGCAGAAACATGTTTATTTCTGCTGAAAAACACGTTCTGACACTTTCTGCACAATGGGGTTAAGATCTGAGTGTGTGGGCTCTTCTGAGCCTTGCTGTTACATGGGGATTCAGTTGTCTGAAAAAACGCGTTTATTTCGGGCTGAAAAACACGTTTTGAAAAGTGTGCATTTACTGCCCCATAACTTACATGGGGTTGACCAAACTTGCAGAAACATGTTTATTTCTGCTGAAAAACACATTTTGACACTTTCTGCACACTGGGGTTAAGAGCTGAGTGTGTGGGCTCTTCTGAGCCTTGATGTTACATGGGGATTCAGTTGTCTGAAAAAACGCGTTTATTTCGGGCTGAAAAACACGTTTTGAAAAGTGTGCATTTACTGCCCCATAACTTACATGGGGTTGACCAAACTTGCAGAAACATGTTTATTTCTGCTGAAAAACACGTTCTGACACTTTCTGCACACTGGGGTTAAGATCTGAGTGTGTGGGCTCTTCTGAGCCTTGCTGTTACATGGGGATTCAGTTGTCTGAAAAAACGCGTTTATTTCGGGCTGAAAAACACGTTTTGAAAAGTGTGCATTTACTGACCCATAACTTACATGGGGTTGACCAAACTTGCAGAAACATGTTTATTTCTGCTGAAAAACACGTTTTGACACTTTCTGCACACTAGGGTTAAGAGCTGAGTGTGTGGGCTCTTCTGAGCCTTGATGTTACATGGGGATTCAGTTGTCTGAAAAAACGCGTTTATTTCGGGCTGAAAAACACGTTTTGAAAAGTGTGCTGTTACTGCCCCATAACTTACATGGGGTTGACCAAACTTGCAGAAACATGTTTATTTCTGCTGAAAAACACGTTTTGACACTTTCTGCACACTGGGGTTAAGAGCTGAGTGTGTGGGCTCTTCTGAGCCTTGCTGTTACATGGGGATTCAGTTGTCTGAAAAAACGCGTTTATTTCGGGCTGAAAAACACGTTTTGAAAAGTGTGCATTTACTGCCCCATAACTTTCATGGGGTTGACCAAACTTGCAGAAACATGTTTATTTCTGCTGAAAAACACGTTTTGACACTTTCTGCACACTGGGGTTAAGAGCTGAGTGTGTGGGCTCTTCTGAGCCTTGATGTTACATGGGGATTCAGTTGTCTGAAAAAACGCGTTTATTTCGGGCTGAAAAACACGTTTTGAAAAGTGTGCATTTACTGCCCCATAACTTACATGGGGTTGACCAAACTTGCAGAAACATGTTTATTTCTGCTGAAAAACACGTTCTGACACTTTCTGCACAATGGGGTTAAGATCTGAGTGTGTGGGCTCTTCTGAGCCTTGCTGTTACATGGGGATTCAGTTGTCTGAAAAAACGCGTTTATTTCGGGCTGAAAAACACGTTTTGAAAAGTGTGCATTTACTGCCCCATAACTTACATGGGGTTGACCAAACTTGCAGAAACATGTTTATTTCTGCTGAAAAACACATTTTGACACTTTCTGCACACTGGGGTTAAGAGCTGAGTGTGTGGGCTCTTCTGAGCCTTGATGTTACATGGGGATTCAGTTGTCTGAAAAAACGCGTTTATTTCGGGCTGAAAAACACGTTTTGAAAAGTGTGCATTTACTGCCCCATAACTTACATGGGGTTGACCAAACTTGCAGAAACATGTTTATTTCTGCTGAAAAACACGTTTTGACACTTTCTGCACACTGGGGTTAAGAGCTGAGTGTGTGGGCTCTTCTGAGCCTTGCTGTTACATGGAGATTCAGTTGTCTGAAAAAACGCGTTTATTTCGGGCTGAAAAACACGTTTTGAAAAGTGTGCATTTACTGCCCCATAACTTACATGGGGTTGACCAAACTTGCAGAAACATGTTTATTTCTGCTGAAAAACACGTTCTGACACTTTCTGCACAATGGGGTTAAGATCTGAGTGTGTGGGCTCTTCTGAGCCTTGCTGTTACATGGGGATTCAGTTGTCTGAAAAAACGCGTTTATTTCGGGCTGAAAAACACGTTTTGAAAAGTGTGCATTTACTGCCCCATAACTTACATGGGGTTGACCAAACTTGCAGAAACATGTTTATTTCTGCTGAAAAACACGTTCTGACACTTTCTGCACACTGGGGTTAAGATCTGAGTGTGTGGGCTCTTCTGAGCCTTGCTGTTACATGGGGATTCAGTTGTCTGAAAAAACGCGTTTATTTCGGACTGAAAAACACGTTTTGAAAAGTGTGCATTTACTGCCCCATAACTTACATGGGGTTGACCAAACTTGCAGAAACATGTTTATTTCTGCAGAAAAACACGTTCTGACACTTTCTGCACAATGGGGTTAAGATCTGAGTGTGTGGGCTCTTCTGAGCCTTGCTGTTACATGGGGATTCAGTTGTCTGAAAAAACGCGTTTATTTCGGGCTGAAAAACACGTTTTGAAAAGTGTGCATTTACTGCCCCATAACTTACATGGGGTTGACCAAACTTGCAGAAACATGTTTATTTCTGCTGAAAAACACATTTTGACACTTTCTGCACACTGGGGTTAAGAGCTGAGTGTGTGGGCTCTTCTGAGCCTTGATGTTACATGGGGATTCAGTTGTCTGAAAAAACGCGTTTATTTCGGGCTGAAAAACACGTTTTGAAAAGTGTGCATTTACTGCCCCATAACTTACATGGGGTTGACCAAACTTGCAGAAACATGTTTATTTCTGCTGAAAAACACGTTCTGACACTTTCTGCACACTGGGGTTAAGATCTGAGTGTGTGGGCTCTTCTGAGCCTTGCTGTTACATGGGGATTCAGTTGTCTGAAAAAACGCGTTTATTTCGGGCTGAAAAACACGTTTTGAAAAGTGTGCATTTACTGACCCATAACTTACATGGGGTTGACCAAACTTGCAGAAACATGTTTATTTCTGCTGAAAAACACGTTTTGACACTTTCTGCACACTAGGGTTAAGAGCTGAGTGTGTGGGCTCTTCTGAGCCTTGATGTTACATGGGGATTCAGTTGTCTGAAAAAACGCGTTTATTTCGGGCTGAAAAACACGTTTTGAAAAGTGTGCTGTTACTGCCCCATAACTTACATGGAGTTGACCAAACTTGCAGAAACATGTTTATTTCTGCTGAAAAACACGTTTTGACACTTTCTGCACACTGGGGTTAAGAGCTGAGTGTGTGGGCTCTTCTGAGCCTTGCTGTTACATGGGGATTCAGTTGTCTGAAAAAACGCGTTTATTTCGGGCTGAAAAACACGTTTTGAAAAGTGTGCATTTACTGCCCCATAACTTACATGGGGTTGACCAAACTTGCAGAAACATGTTTATTTCTGCTGAAAAACACGTTCTGACACTTTCTGCACACTGGGGTTAAGATCTGAGTGTGTGGGCTCTTCTGAGCCTTGCTGTTACATGGGGATTCAGTTGTCTGAAAAAACGCGTTTATTTCGGGCTGAAAAACACGTTTTGAAAAGTGTGCATTTACTGCCCCATAACTTACATGGGGTTGACCAAACTTGCAGAAACATGTTTATTTCTGCTGAAAAACACGTTCTGACACTTTCTGCACAATGGGGTTAAGATCTGAGTGTGTGGGCTCTTCTGAGCCTTGCTGTTACATGGGGATTCAGTTGTCTGAAAAAACGCGTTTATTTCGGGCTGAAAAACACGTTTTGAAAAGTGTGCATTTACTGACCCATAACTTACATGGGGTTGACCAAACTTGCAGAAACATGTTTATTTCTGCTGAAAAACACATTTTGACACTTTCTGCACACTGGGGTTAAGAGCTGAGTGTGTGGGCTCTTCTGAGCCTTGATGTTACATGGGGATTCAGTTGTCTGAAAAAACGCGTTTATTTCGGGCTGAAAAACACGTTTTGAAAAGTGTGCATTTACTGCCCCATAACTTACATGGGGTTGACCAAACTTGCAGAAACATGTTTATTTCTGCTGAAAAACACGTTCTGACACTTTCTGCACACTGGGGTTAAGATCTGAGTGTGTGGGCTCTTCTGAGCCTTGCTGTTACATGGGGATTCAGTTGTCTGAAAAAACGCGTTTATTTCGGGCTGAAAAACACGTTTTGAAAAGTGTGCATTTACTGACCCATAACTTACATGGGGTTGACCAAACTTGCAGAAACATGTTTATTTCTGCTGAAAAACACGTTTTGACACTTTCTGCACACTAGGGTTAAGAGCTGAGTGTGTGGGCTCTTCTGAGCCTTGATGTTACATGGGGATTCAGTTGTCTGAAAAAACGCGTTTATTTCGGGCTGAAAAACACGTTTTGAAAAGTGTGCTGTTACTGCCCCATAACTTACATGGGGTTGACCAAACTTGCAGAAACATATTTATTTCTGCTGAAAAACACGTTTTGACACTTTCTGCACACTGGGGTTAAGAGCTGAGTGTGTGGGCTCTTCTGAGCCTTGCTGTTACATGGGGATTCAGTTGTCTGAAAAAACGCGTTTATTTCGGGCTGAAAAACACGTTTTGAAAAGTGTGCATTTACTGCCCCATAACTTTCATGGGGTTGACCAAACTTGCAGAAACATGTTTATTTCTGCTGAAAAACACGTTTTGACACTTTCTGCACACTGGGGTTAAGAGCTGAGTGTGTGGGCTCTTCTGAGCCTTGATGTTACATGGGGATTCAGTTGTCTGAAAAAATGCGTTTATTTCGGGCTGAAAAACACGTTTTGAAAAGTGTGCATTTACTGCCCCATAACTTACATGGGGTTGACCAAACTTGCAGAAACATGTTTATTTCTGCTGAAAAACACGTTCTGACACTTTCTGCACAATGGGGTTAAGATCTGAGTGTGTGGGCTCTTCTGAGCCTTGCTGTTACATGGGGATTCAGTTGTCTGAAAAAACGCGTTTATTTCGGGCTGAAAAACACGTTTTGAAAAGTGTGCATTTACTGCCCCATAACTTACATGGGGTTGACCAAACTTGCAGAAACATGTTTATTTCTGCTGAAAAACACATTTTGACACTTTCTGCACACTGGGGTTAAGAGCTGAGTGTGTGGGCTCTTCTGAGCCTTGATGTTACATGGGGATTCAGTTGTCTGAAAAAACGCGTTTATTTCGGGCTGAAAAACACGTTTTGAAAAGTGTGCATTTACTGCCCCATAACTTACATGGGGTTGACCAAACTTGCAGAAACATGTTTATTTCTGCTGAAAAACACGTTTTGACACTTTCTGCACACTGGGGTTAAGATCTGAGTGTGTGGGCTCTTCTGAGCCTTGATGTTACATGGGAATTCAGTTGTCTGAAAAAACGCGTTTATTTCGGGCTGAAAAACACGTTTTGAAAAGTGTGCATTTACTGCCCCATAACTTACATGGGGTTGACCAAACTTGCAGAAACATGTTTATTTCTGCTGAAAAACACGTTCTGACACTTTCTGCACACTGGGGTTAAGATCTGAGTGTGTGGGCTCTTCTGAGCCTTGCTGTTACATGGGGATTCAGTTGTCTGAAAAAACGCGTTTATTTCGGGCTGAAAAACACGTTTTGAAAAGTGTGCATTTACTGCCCCATAACTTACATGGGTTTGACCAAACTTGCAGAAACATGTTTATTTCTGCTGAAAAACACGTTCTGACACTTTCTGCACACTGGGGTTAAGATCTGAGTGTGTGGGCTCTTCTGAGCCTTGCTGTTACATGGGGATTCAGTTGTCTGAAAAAACGCGTTTATTTCGGGCTGAAAAACACGTTTTGAAAAGTGTGCATTTACTGCCCCATAACTTACATGGGGTTGACCAAACTTGCAGAAACATGTTTATTTCTGCAGAAAAACACGTTCTGACACTTTCTGCACAATGGGGTTAAGATCTGAGTGTGTGGGCTCTTCTGAGCCTTGCTGTTACATGGGGATTCAGTTGTCTGAAAAAACGCGTTTATTTCGGGCTGAAAAACACGTTTTGAAAAGTGTGCATTTACTGACCCATAACTTACATGGGGTTGACCAAACTTGCAGAAACATGTTTATTTCTGCTGAAAAACACATTTTGACACTTTCTGCACACTGGGGTTAAGAGCTGAGTGTGTGGGCTCTTCTGAGCCTTGATGTTACATGGGGATTCAGTTGTCTGAAAAAACGCGTTTATTTCGGGCTGAAAAACACGTTTTGAAAAGTGTGCATTTACTGCCCCATAACTTACATGGGGTTGACCAAACTTGCAGAAACATGTTTATTTCTGCTGAAAAACACGTTCTGACACTTTCTGCACACTGGGGTTAAGATCTGAGTGTGTGGGCTCTTCTGAGCCTTGCTGTTACATGGGGATTCAGTTGTCTGAAAAAACGCGTTTATTTCGGGCTGAAAAACACGTTTTGAAAAGTGTGCATTTACTGACCCATAACTTACATGGGGTTGACCAAACTTGCAGAAACATGTTTATTTCTGCTGAAAAACACGTTTTGACACTTTCTGCACACTAGGGTTAAGAGCTGAGTGTGTGGGCTCTTCTGAGCCTTGATGTTACATGGGGATTCAGTTGTCTGAAAAAACGCGTTTATTTCGGGCTGAAAAACACGTTTTGAAAAGTGTGCTGTTACTGCCCCATAACTTACATGGGGTTGACCAAACTTGCAGAAACATGTTTATTTCTGCTGAAAAACACGTTTTGACACTTTCTGCACACTGGGGTTAAGAGCTGAGTGTGTGGGCTCTTCTGAGCCTTGCTGTTACATGGGGATTCAGTTGTCTGAAAAAACGCGTTTATTTCGGGCTGAAAAACACGTTTTGAAAAGTGTGCATTTACTGCCCCATAACTTACATGGGGTTGACCAAACTTGCAGAAACATGTTTATTTCTGCTGAAAAACACGTTCTGACACTTTCTGCACAATGGGGTTAAGATCTGAGTGTGTGGGCTCTTCTGAGCCTTGCTGTTACATGGGGATTCAGTTGTCTGAAAAAACGCGTTTATTTCGGGCTGAAAAACACGTTTTGAAAAGTGTGCATTTACTGCCCCATAACTTACATGGGGTTGACCAAACTTGCAGAAACATGTTTATTTCTGCTGAAAAACACATTTTGACACTTTCTGCACACTGGGGTTAAGAGCTGAGTGTGTGGGCTCTTCTGAGCCTTGATGTTACATGGGGATTCAGTTGTCTGAAAAAACGCGTTTATTTCGGGCTGAAAAACACGTTTTGAAAAGTGTGCATTTACTGCCCCATAACTTACATGGGGTTGACCAAACTTGCAGAAACATGTTTATTTCTGCTGAAAAACACGTTCTGACACTTTCTGCACACTGGGGTTAAGATCTGAGTGTGTGGGCTCTTCTGAGCCTTGCTGTTACATGGGGATTCAGTTGTCTGAAAAAACGCGTTTATTTCGGGCTGAAAAACACGTTTTGAAAAGTGTGCATTTACTGACCCATAACTTACATGGGGTTGACCAAACTTGCAGAAACATGTTTATTTCTGCTGAAAAACACGTTTTGACACTTTCTGCACACTAGGGTTAAGAGCTGAGTGTGTGGGCTCTTCTGAGCCTTGATGTTACATGGGGATTCAGTTGTCTGAAAAAACGCGTTTATTTCGGGCTGAAAAACACGTTTTGAAAAGTGTGCTGTTACTGCCCCATAACTTACATGGGGTTGACCAAACTTGCAGAAACATGTTTATTTCTGCTGAAAAACACGTTTTGACACTTTCTGCACACTGGGGTTAAGAGCTGAGTGTGTGGGCTCTTCTGAGCCTTGCTGTTACATGGGGATTCAGTTGTCTGAAAAAACGCGTTTATTTCGGGCTGAAAAACACGTTTTGAAAAGTGTGCATTTACTGCCCCATAACTTTCATGGGGTTGACCAAACTTGCAGAAACATGTTTATTTCTGCTGAAAAACACGTTTTGACACTTTCTGCACACTGGGGTTAAGAGCTGAGTGTGTGGGCTCTTCTGAGCCTTGATGTTACATGGGGATTCAGTTGTCTGAAAAAACGCGTTTATTTCGGGCTGAAAAACACGTTTTGAAAAGTGTGCATTTACTGCCCCATAACTTACATGGGGTTGACCAAACTTGCAGAAACATGTTTATTTCTGCTGAAAAACACGTTCTGACACTTTCTGCACAATGGGGTTAAGATCTGAGTGTGTGGGCTCTTCTGAGCCTTGCTGTTACATGGGGATTCAGTTGTCTGAAAAAACGCGTTTATTTAGGGCTGAAAAACACGTTTTGAAAAGTGTGCATTTACTGCCCCATAACTTACATGGGGTTGACCAAACTTGCAGAAACATGTTTATTTCTGCTGAAAAACACATTTTGACACTTTCTGCACACTGGGGTTAAGAGCTGAGTGTGTGGGCTCTTCTGAGCCTTGATGTTACATGGGGATTCAGTTGTCTGAAAAAACGCGTTTATTTCGGGCTGAAAAACACGTTTTGAAAAGTGTGCATTTACTGCCCCATAACTTACATGGGGTTGACCAAACTTGCAGAAACATGTTTATTTCTGCTGAAAAACACGTTTTGACACTTTCTGCACACTGGGGTTAAGAGCTGAGTGTGTGGGCTCTTCTGAGCCTTGCTGTTACATGGAGATTCAGTTGTCTGAAAAAACGCGTTTATTTCGGGCTGAAAAACACGTTTTGAAAAGTGTGCATTTACTGCCCCACAACTTACATGGGGTTGACCAAACTTGCAGAAACATGTTTATTTCTGCTGAAAAACACGTTTTGACACTTTCTGCACACTGGGGTTAAGATCTGAGTGTCTGGGCTCTTCTGAGCCTTGATGTTACATGGGAATTCAGTTGTCTGAAAAAACGCGTTTATTTCGGGCTGAAAAACACGTTTTGAAAAGTGTGCATTTACTGCCCCATAACTTACATGGGGTTGACCAAACTTGCAGAAACATGTTTATTTCTGCTGAAAAACACGTTTTGACACTTTCTGCACACTGGGGTTAAGAGCTGAGTGTGTGGGCTCTTCTGAGCCTTGCTGTTACATGGAGATTCAGTTGTCTAAAAAAACGCGTTTATTTCGGGCTGAAAAACACGTTTTGAAAAGTGTGCATTTACTGCCCCATAACTTACATGGGGTTGACCAAACTTGCAGAAACATGTTTATTTCTGCTGAAAAACACATTTTGACACTTTCTGCACACTGGGGTTAAGAGCTGAGTGTGTGGGCTCTTCTGAGCCTTGATGTTACATGGGGATTCAGTTGTCTGAAAAAACGCGTTTATTTCGGGCTGAAAAACACGTTTTGAAAAGTGTGCATTTACTGCCCCATAACTTACATGGGGTTGACCAAACTTGCAGAAACATGTTTATTTCTGCTGAAAAACACGTTCTGACACTTTCTGCACAATGGGGTTAAGATCTGAGTGTGTGGGCTCTTCTGAGCCTTGCTGTTACATGGGGATTCAGTTGTCTGAAAAAACGCGTTTATTTCGGGCTGAAAAACACGTTTTGAAAAGTGTGCATTTACTGCCCCATAACTTACATGGGGTTGACCAAACTTGCAGAAACATGTTTATTTCTGCTGAAAAACACGTTCTGACACTTTCTGCACACTGGGGTTAAGATCTGAGTGTGTGGGCTCTTCTGAGCCTTGCTGTTACATGGGGATTCAGTTGTCTGAAAAAACGCGTTTATTTCGGGCTGAAAAACACGTTTTGAAAAGTGTGCATTTACTGCCCCATAACTTACATGGGGTTGACCAAACTTGCAGAAACATGTTTATTTCTGCAGAAAAACACGTTCTGACACTTTCTGCACAATGGGGTTAAGATCTGAGTGTGTGGGCTCTTCTGAGCCTTGCTGTTACATGGGGATTCAGTTGTCTGAAAAAACGCGTTTATTTCGGGCTGAAAAACACGTTTTGAAAAGTGTGCATTTACTGCCCCATAACTTACATGGGGTTGACCAAACTTGCAGAAACATGTTTATTTCTGCTGAAAAACACATTTTGACACTTTCTGCACACTGGGGTTAAGAGCTGAGTGTGTGGGCTCTTCTGAGCCTTGATGTTACATGGGGATTCAGTTGTCTGAAAAAACGCGTTTATTTCGGGCTGAAAAACACGTTTTGAAAAGTGTGCATTTACTGCCCCATAACTTACATGGGGTTGACCAAACTTGCAGAAACATGTTTATTTCTGCTGAAAAACACGTTCTGACACTTTCTGCACACTGGGGTTAAGATCTGAGTGTGTGGGCTCTTCTGAGCCTTGCTGTTACATGGGGATTCAGTTGTCTGAAAAAACGCGTTTATTTCGGGCTGAAAAACACGTTTTGAAAAGTGTGCATTTACTGACCCATAACTTACATGGGGTTGACCAAACTTGCAGAAACATGTTTATTTCTGCTGAAAAACACGTTTTGACACTTTCTGCACACTAGGGTTAAGAGCTGAGTGTGTGGGCTCTTCTGAGCCTTGATGTTACATGGGGATTCAGTTGTCTGAAAAAACGCGTTTATTTCGGGCTGAAAAACACGTTTTGAAAAGTGTGCTGTTACTGCCCCATAACTTACATGGGGTTGACCAAACTTGCAGAAACATGTTTATTTCTGCTGAAAAACACGTTTTGACACTTTCTGCACACTGGGGTTAAGAGCTGAGTGTGTGGGCTCTTCTGAGCCTTGCTGTTACATGGGGATTCAGTTGTCTGAAAAAACGCGTTTATTTCGGGCTGAAAAACACGTTTTGAAAAGTGTGCATTTACTGCCCCATAACTTACATGGGGTTGACCAAACTTGCAGAAACATGTTTATTTCTCCTGAAAAACACGTTCTGACACTTTCTGCACACTGGGGTTAAGATCTGAGTGTGTGGGCTCTTCTGAGCCTTGCTGTTACATGGGGATTCAGTTGTCTGAAAAAACGCGTTTATTTCGGGCTGAAAAACACGTTTTGAAAAGTGTGCATTTACTGCCCCATAACTTACATGGGGTTGACCAAACTTGCAGAAACATGTTTATTTCTGCTGAAAAACACGTTCTGACACTTTCTGCACAATGGGGTTAAGATCTGAGTGTGTGGGCTCTTCTGAGCCTTGCTGTTACATGGGGATTCAGTTGTCTGAAAAAACGCGTTTATTTCGGGCTGAAAAACACGTTTTGAAAAGTGTGCATTTACTGACCCATAACTTACATGGGGTTGACCAAACTCGCAGAAACATGTTTATTTCTGCTGAAAAACACATTTTGACACTTTCTGCACACTGGGGTTAAGAGCTGAGTGTGTGGGCTCTTCTGAGCCTTGATGTTACATGGGGATTCAGTTGTCTGAAAAAACGCGTTTATTTCGGGCTGAAAAACACGTTTTGAAAAGTGTGCATTTACTGCCCCATAACTTACATGGGGTTGACCAAACTTGCAGAAACATGTTTATTTCTGCTGAAAAACACGTTCTGACACTTTCTGCACACTGGGGTTAAGATCTGAGTGTGTGGGCTCTTCTGAGCCTTGCTGTTACATGGGTATTCAGTTGTCTGAAAAAACGCGTTTATTTCGGGCTGAAAAACACGTTTTGAAAAGTGTGCATTTACTGACCCATAACTTACATGGGGTTGACCAAACTTGCAGAAACATGTTTATTTCTGCTGAAAAACACGTTTTGACACTTTCTGCACACTAGGGTTAAGAGCTGAGTGTGTGGGCTCTTCTGAGCCTTGATGTTACATGGGGATTCAGTTGTCTGAAAAAACGCGTTTATTTCGGGCTGAAAAACACGTTTTGAAAAGTGTGCTGTTACTGCCCCATAACTTACATGGGGTTGACCAAACTTGCAGAAACATGTTTATTTCTGCTGAAAAACACGTTTTGACACTTTCTGCACACTGGGGTTAAGAGCTGAGTGTGTGGGCTCTTCTGAGCCTTGCTGTTACATGGGGATTCAGTTGTCTGAAAAAACGCGTTTATTTCGGGCTGAAAAACACGTTTTGAAAAGTGTGCATTTACTGCCCCATAACTTTCATGGGGTTGACCAAACTTGCAGAAACATGTTTATTTCTGCTGAAAAACACGTTTTGACACTTTCTGCACACTGGGGTTAAGAGCTGAGTGTGTGGGCTCTTCTGAGCCTTGATGTTACATGGGGATTCAGTTGTCTGAAAAAACGCGTTTATTTCGGGCTGAAAAACACGTTTTGAAAAGTGTGCATTTACTGCCCCATAACTTACATGGGGTTGACCAAACTTGCAGAAACATGTTTATTTCTGCTGAAAAACACGTTCTGACACTTTCTGCACAATGGGGTTAAGATCTGAGTGTGTGGGCTCTTCTGAGCCTTGCTGTTACATGGGGATTCAGTTGTCTGAAAAAACGCGTTTATTTCGGGCTGAAAAACACGTTTTGAAAAGTGTGCATTTACTGCCCCATAACTTACATGGGGTTGACCAAACTTGCAGAAACATGTTTATTTCTGCTGAAAAACACATTTTGACACTTTCTGCACACTGGGGTTAAGAGCTGAGTGTGTGGGCTCTTCTGAGCCTTGATGTTACATGGGGATTCAGTTGTCTGAAAAAACGCGTTTATTTCGGGCTGAAAAACACGTTTTGAAAAGTGTGCATTTACTGCCCCATAACTTACATGGGGTTGACCAATCTTGCAGAAACATGTTTATTTCTGCTGAAAAACACGTTTTGACACTTTCTGCACACTGGGGTTAAGAGCTGAGTGTGTGGGCTCTTCTGAGCCTTGCTGTTACATGGAGATTCAGTTGTCTGAAAAAACGCGTTTATTTCGGGCTGAAAAACACGTTTTGAAAAGTGTGCATTTACTGCCCCATAACTTACATGGGGTTGACCAAACTTGCAGAAACATGTTTATTTCTGCTGAAAAACACGTTTTGACACTTTCTGCACACTGGGGTTAAGATCTGAGTGTCTGGGCTCTTCTGAGCCTTGATGTTACATGGGAATTCAGTTGTCTGAAAAAACGCGTTTATTTCGGGCTGAAAAACACGTTTTGAAAAGTGTGCATTTACTGCCCCATAACTTACATGGGGTTGACCAAACTTGCAGAAACATGTTTATTTCTGCTGAAAAACACGTTTTGACACTTTCTGCACACTGGGGTTAAGAGCTGAGTGTGTGGGCTCTTCTGAGCCTTGCTGTTACATGGAGATTCAGTTGTCTAAAAAAACGCGTTTATTTCGGGCTGAAAAACACGTTTTGAAAAGTGTGCATTTACTGCCCCATAACTTACATGGGGTTGACCAAACTTGCAGAAACATGTTTATTTCTGCTGAAAAACACATTTTGACACTTTCTGCACACTGGGGTTAAGAGCTGAGTGTGTGGGCTCTTCTGAGCCTTGCTGTTACATGGGGATTCAGTTGTCTGAAAAAACGCGTTTATTTCGGGCTGAAAAACACGTTTTGAAAAGTGTGCATTTACTGCCCCATAACTTACATGGGGTTGACCAAACTTGCAGAAACATGTTTATTTCTGCTGAAAAACACGTTCTGACACTTTCTGCACAATGGGGTTAAGATCTGAGTGTGTGGGCTCTTCTGAGCCTTGCTGTTACATGGGGATTCAGTTGGTCTGAAAAAACGCGTTTATTTCGGGCTGAAAAACACGTTTTGAAAAGTGTGCATTTACTGCCCCATAACTTACATGGGGTTGACCAAACTTGCAGAAACATGTTTATTTCTGCTGAAAAACACATTTTGACACTTTCTGCACACTGGGGTTAAGAGCTGAGTGTGTGGGCTCTTCTGAGCCTTGATGTTACATGGGGATTCAGTTGTCTGAAAAAACGCGTTTATTTCGGGCTGAAAAACACGTTTTGAAAAGTGTGCATTTACTGCCCCATAACTTACATGGGGTTGACCAAACTTGCAGAAACATGTTTATTTCTGCTGAAAAACACGTTTTGACACTTTCTGCACACTGGGGTTAAGATCTGAGTGTGTGGGCTCTTCTGAGCCTTGATGTTACATGGGAATTCAGTTGTCTGAAAAAACGCGTTTATTTCGGGCTGAAAAACACGTTTTGAAAAGTGTGCATTTACTGCCCCATAACTTACATGGGGTTGACCAAACTTGCAGAAACATGTTTATTTCTGCTGAAAAACACGTTCTGACACTTTCTGCACACTGGGGTTAAGATCTGAGTGTGTGGGCTCTTCTGAGCCTTGCTGTTACATGGGGATTCAGTTGTCTGAAAAAACGCGTTTATTTCGGGCTGAAAAACACGTTTTGAAAAGTGTGCATTTACTGCCCCATAACTTACATGGGGTTGACCAAACTTGCAGAAACATGTTTATTTCTGCTGAAAAACACGTTCTGACACTTTCTGCACACTGGGGTTAAGATCTGAGTGTGTGGGCTCTTCTGAGCCTTGCTGTTACATGGGGATTCAGTTGTCTGAAAAAACGCGTTTATTTCGGGCTGAAAAACACGTTTTGAAAAGTGTGCATTTACTGCCCCATAACTTACATGGGGTTGACCAAACTTGCAGAAACATGTTTATTTCTGCAGAAAAACACGTTCTGACACTTTCTGCACAATGGGGTTAAGATCTGAGTGTGTGGGCTCTTCTGAGCCTTGCTGTTACATGGGGATTCAGTTGTCTGAAAAAACGCGTTTATTTCGGGCTGAAAAACACGTTTTGAAAAGTGTGCATTTACTGACCCATAACTTACATGGGGTTGACCAAACTTGCAGAAACATGTTTATTTCTGCTGAAAAACACATTTTGACACTTTCTGCACACTGGGGTTAAGAGCTGAGTGTGTGGGCTCTTCTGAGCCTTGATGTTACATGGGGATTCAGTTGTCTGAAAAAACGCGTTTATTTCGGGCTGAAAAACACGTTTTGAAAAGTGTGCATTTACTGCCCCATAACTTACATGGGGTTGACCAAACTTGCAGAAACATGTTTATTTCTGCTGAAAAACACGTTCTGACACTTTCTGCACACTGGGGTTAAGATCTGAGTGTGTGGGCTCTTCTGAGCCTTGCTGTTACATGGGGATTCAGTTGTCTGAAAAAACGCGTTTATTTCGGGCTGAAAAACACGTTTTGAAAAGTGTGCATTTACTGACCCATAACTTACATGGGGTTGACCAAACTTGCAGAAACATGTTTATTTCTGCTGAAAAACACGTTTTGACACTTTCTGCACACTAGGGTTAAGAGCTGAGTGTGTGGGCTCTTCTGAGCCTTGATGTTACATGGGGATTCAGTTGTCTGAAAAAACGCGTTTATTTCGGGCTGAAAAACACGTTTTGAAAAGTGTGCTGTTACTGCCCCATAACTTACATGGGGTTGACCAAACTTGCAGAAACATGTTTATTTCTGCTGAAAAACACGTTTTGACACTTTCTGCACACTGGGGTTAAGAGCTGAGTGTGTGGGCTCTTCTGAGCCTTGCTGTTACATGGGGATTCAGTTGTCTGAAAAAACGCGTTTATTTCGGGCTGAAAAACACGTTTTGAAAAGTGTGCATTTACTGCCCCATAACTTACATGGGGTTGACCAAACTTGCAGAAACATGTTTATTTCTGCTGAAAAACACGTTCTGACACTTTCTGCACAATGGGGTTAAGATCTGAGTGTGTGGGCTCTTCTGAGCCTTGCTGTTACATGGGGATTCAGTTGTCTGAAAAAACGCGTTTATTTCGGGCTGAAAAACACGTTTTGAAAAGTGTGCATTTACTGCCCCATAACTTACATGGGGTTGACCAAACTTGCAGAAACATGTTTATTTCTGCTGAAAAACACATTTTGACACTTTCTGCACACTGGGGTTAAGAGCTGAGTGTGTGGGCTCTTCTGAGCCTTGATGTTACATGGGGATTCAGTTGTCTGAAAAAACGCGTTTATTTCGGGCTGAAAAACACGTTTTGAAAAGTGTGCATTTACTGCCCCATAACTTACATGGGGTTGACCAAACTTGCAGAAACATGTTTATTTCTGCTGAAAAACACGTTCTGACACTTTCTGCACACTGGGGTTAAGATCTGAGTGTGTGGGCTCTTCTGAGCCTTGCTGTTACATGGGGATTCAGTTGTCTGAAAAAACGCGTTTATTTCGGGCTGAAAAACACGTTTTGAAAAGTGTGCATTTACTGACCCATAACTTACATGGGGTTGACCAAACTTGCAGAAACATGTTTATTTCTGCTGAAAAACACGTTTTGACACTTTCTGCACACTAGGGTTAAGAGCTGAGTGTGTGGGCTCTTCTGAGCCTTGATGTTACATGGGGATTCAGTTGTCTGAAAAAACGCGTTTATTTCGGGCTGAAAAACACGTTTTGAAAAGTGTGCTGTTACTGCCCCATAACTTACATGGGGTTGACCAAACTTGCAGAAACATGTTTATTTCTGCTGAAAAACACGTTTTGACACTTTCTGCACACTGGGGTTAAGAGCTGAGTGTGTGGGCTCTTCTGAGCCTTGCTGTTACATGGGGATTCAGTTGTCTGAAAAAACGCGTTTATTTCGGGCTGAAAAACACGTTTTGAAAAGTGTGCATTTACTGCCCCATAACTTTCATGGGGTTGACCAAACTTGCAGAAACATGTTTATTTCTGCTGAAAAACACGTTTTGACACTTTCTGCACACTGGGGTTAAGAGCTGAGTGTGTGGGCTCTTCTGAGCCTTGATGTTACATGGGGATTCAGTTGTCTGAAAAAACGCGTTTATTTCGGGCTGAAAAACACGTTTTGAAAAGTGTGCATTTACTGCCCCATAACTTACATGGGGTTGACCAAACTTGCAGAAACATGTTTATTTCTGCTGAAAAACACGTTCTGACACTTTCTGCACAATGGGGTTAAGATCTGAGTGTGTGGGCTCTTCTGAGCCTTGCTGTTACATGGGGATTCAGTTGTCTGAAAAAACGCGTTTATTTAGGGCTGAAAAACACGTTTTGAAAAGTGTGCATTTACTGCCCCATAACTTACATGGGGTTGACCAAACTTGCAGAAACATGTTTATTTCTGCTGAAAAACACATTTTGACACTTTCTGCACACTGGGGTTAAGAGCTGAGTGTGTGGGCTCTTCTGAGCCTTGATGTTACATGGGGATTCAGTTGTCTGAAAAAACGCGTTTATTTCGGGCTGAAAAACACGTTTTGAAAAGTGTGCATTTACTGCCCCATAACTTACATGGGGTTGACCAAACTTGCAGAAACATGTTTATTTCTGCTGAAAAACACGTTTTGACACTTTCTGCACACTGGGGTTAAGAGCTGAGTGTGTGGGCTCTTCTGAGCCTTGCTGTTACATGGAGATTCAGTTGTCTGAAAAAACGCGTTTATTTCGGGCTGAAAAACACGTTTTGAAAAGTGTGCATTTACTGCCCCATAACTTACATGGGGTTGACCAAACTTGCAGAAACATGTTTATTTCTGCTGAAAAACACGTTTTGACACTTTCTGCACACTGGGGTTAAGATCTGAGTGTCTGGGCTCTTCTGAGCCTTGATGTTACATGGGAATTCAGTTGTCTGAAAAAACGCGTTTATTTCGGGCTGAAAAACACGTTTTGAAAAGTGTGCATTTACTGCCCCATAACTTACATGGGGTTGACCAAACTTGCAGAAACATGTTTATTTCTGCTGAAAAACACGTTTTGACACTTTCTGCACACTGGGGTTAAGAGCTGAGTGTGTGGGCTCTTCTGAGCCTTGCTGTTACATGGAGATTCAGTTGTCTAAAAAAACGCGTTTATTTCGGGCTGAAAAACACGTTTTGAAAAGTGTGCATTTACTGCCCCATAACTTACATGGGGTTGACCAAACTTGCAGAAACATGTTTATTTCTGCTGAAAAACACATTTTGACACTTTCTGCACACTGGGGTTAAGAGCTGAGTGTGTGGGCTCTTCTGAGCCTTGATGTTACATGGGGATTCAGTTGTCTGAAAAAACGCGTTTATTTCGGGCTGAAAAACACGTTTTGAAAAGTGTGCATTTACTGCCCCATAACTTACATGGGGTTGACCAAACTTGCAGAAACATGTTTATTTCTGCTGAAAAACACGTTCTGACACTTTCTGCACAATGGGGTTAAGATCTGAGTGTGTGGGCTCTTCTGAGCCTTGCTGTTACATGGGGATTCAGTTGTCTGAAAAAACGCGTTTATTTCGGGCTGAAAAACACGTTTTGAAAAGTGTGCATTTACTGCCCCATAACTTACATGGGGTTGACCAAACTTGCAGAAACATGTTTATTTCTGCTGAAAAACACGTTCTGACACTTTCTGCACAATGGGGTTAAGATCTGAGTGTGTGGGCTCTTCTGAGCCTTGCTGTTACATGGGGATTCAGTTGTCTGAAAAAACGCGTTTATTTCGGGCTGAAAAACACGTTTTGAAAAGTGTGCATTTACTGCCCCATAACTTACATGGGGTTGACCAAACTTGCAGAAACATGTTTATTTCTGCTGAAAATCACGTTTTGACACTTTCTGCACACTGGGGTTAAGATCTGAGTGTGTGGGCTCTTCTGAGCCTTGATGTTACATGGGAATTCAGTTGTCTGAAAAAACGCGTTTATTTCGGGCTGAAAAACACGTTTTGAAAAGTGTGCATTTACTGCCCCATAACTTACATGGGGTTGACCAAACTTGCAGAAACATGTTTATTTCTGCTGAAAAACACGTTCTGACACTTTCTGCACACTGGGGTTAAGAGCTGAGTGTGTGGGCTCTTCTGAGCCTTGCTGTTACATGGGGATTCAGTTGTCTGAAAAAACGCGTTTATTTCGGGCTGAAAAACACGTTTTGAAAAGTGTGCATTTACTGCCCCATAACTTACATGGGGTTGACCAAACTTGCAGAAACAAGTTTATTTCTGCTGAAAAACACGTTTTGACACTTTCTGCACACTGGGGTTAAGATCTGAGTGTGTGGGCTCTTCTGAGCCTTGATGTTACATGGGAATTCAGTTGTTCTAAAAAACGCGTTTATTTCGGGCTGAAAAACACGTTTTGAAAAGTGTGCATTTTCTGCCCCATAACTTACATGGGGTTGACCAAACTTGCAGAAACATGTTTATTTCTGCTGAAAAACACGTTCTGACACTTTCTGCACACTGGGGTTAAGATCTGAGTGTGTGGGCTCTTCTGAGCCTTGCTGTTACATGGGGATTCAGTTGTCTGAAAAAACGCGTTTATTTCGGGCTGAAAAACACGTTTTGAAAAGTGTGCATTTACTGACCCATAACTTACATGGGGTTGACCAAACTTGCAGAAACATGTTTATTTCTGCTGAAAAACACGTTTTGACACTTTCTGCACACTGGGGTTAAGAGCTGAGTGTGTGGGCTCTTCTGAGCCTTGATGTTACATGGGGATTCAGTTGTCTGAAAAAACGCGTTTATTTCGGGCTGAGAAACACGTTTTGAAAAGTGTGCATTTACTGCCCCATAACTTACATGGGGTTGACCAAACTTGCAGAAACATGTTTATTTCTGCTGAAAAACACGTTTTGACACTTTCTGCACACTGGGGTTAAGAGCTGAGTGTGTGGGCTCTTCTGAGCCTTGATGTTACATGGGGATTCAGTTGTCTGAAAAAACGCGTTTATTTCGGGCTGAAAAACACGTTTTGAAAAGTGTGCATTTACTGCCCATAACTTACATGGGGTTGACCAAACTTGCAGAAACATGTTTATTTCTGCTGAAAAACACGTTTTGACACTTTCTGCACACTGGGGTTAAGATCTGAGTGTGTGGGCTCTTCTGAGCCTTGATGTTACATGGGAATTCAGTTGTCTGAAAAAACGCGTTTATTTCGGGCTGAAAAACACGTTTTGAAAAGTGTGCATTTACTGCCCCATTACTTACATGGGGTTGACCAAACTTGCAGAAACATGTTTATTTCTGCTGAAAAACACGTTCTGACACTTTCTGCACACTGGGGTTAAGATCTGAGTGTGTGGGCTCTTCTGAGCCTTGCTGTTACATGGGGATTCAGTTGTCTGAAAAAACGCGTTTATTTCGGGCTGAAAAACACGTTTTGAAAAGTGTGCATATACTGACCCATAACTTACATGGGGTTGACCAAACTTGCAGAAACATGTTTATTTCTGCTGAAAAACACGTTTTGACACTTTCTGCACACTGGGGTTAAGAGCTGAGTGTGTGGGCTCTTCTGAGCCTTGATGTTACATGGGGATTCAGTTGTCTGAAAAAACGCGTTTATTTCGGGCTGAAAAACACGTTTTGAAAAGTGTGCATTTACTGCCCCATAACTTACATGGGGTTGACCAAACTTGCAGAAACATGTTTATTTCTGCTGAAAAACACATTCTGACACTTTCTGCACACTGGGGTTAAGATCTGAGTGTGTGGGCTCTTCTGAGCCTTGCTGTTACATGGGGATTCAGTTGTCTGAAAAAACGCGTTTATTTCGGGCTGAAAAACACGTTTTGAAAAGTGTGCATTTACTGCCCCATAACTTACATGGGGTTGACCAAACTTGCAGAAACATGTTTATTTCTGCTGAAAAACACGTTCTGACACTTTCTGCACAATGGGGTTAAGATCTGAGTGTGTGGGCTCTTCTGAGCCTTGCTGTTACATGGGGATTCAGTTGTCTGAAAAAACGCGTTTATTTCGGGCTGAAAAACACGTTTTGAAAAGTGTGCATTTACTGACCCATAACTTACATGGGGTTGACCAAACTTGCAGAAACATGTTTATTTCTGCTGAAAAACACATTTTGACACTTTCTGCACACTGGGGTTAAGAGCTGAGTGTGTGGGCTCTTCTGAGCCTTGATGTTACATGGGGATTCAGTTGTCTGAAAAAACGTGTTTATTTCGGGCTGAAAAACACGTTTTGAAAAGTGTGCATTTACTGCCCCATAACTTACATGGGGTTGACCAAACTTGCAGAAACATGTTTATTTCTGCTGAAAAACACGTTCTGACACTTTCTGCACACTGGGGTTAAGATCTGAGTGTGTGGGCTCTTCTGAGCCTTGCTGTTACATGGGGATTCAGTTGTCTGAAAAAACGCGTTTATTTCGGGCTGAAAAACACGTTTTGAAAAGTGTGCATTTACTGACCCATAACTTACATGGGGTTGACCAAACTTGCAGAAACATGTTTATTTCTGCTGAAAAACACGTTTTGACACTTTCTGCACACTAGGGTTAAGAGCTGAGTGTGTGGGCTCTTCTGAGCCTTGATGTTACATGGGGATTCAGTTGTCTGAAAAAACGCGTTTATTTCGGGCTGAAAAACACGTTTTGAAAAGTGTGCTGTTACTGCCCCATAACTTACATGGGGTTGACCAAACTTGCAGAAACATGTTTATTTCTGCTGAAAAACACGTTTTGACACTTTCTGCACACTGGGGTTAAGAGCTGAGTGTGTGGGCTCTTCTGAGCCTTGCTGTTACATGGGGATTCAGTTGTCTGAAAAAACGCGTTTATTTCGGGCTGAAAAACACGTTTTGAAAAGTGTGCATTTACTGCCCCATAACTTTCATGGGGTTGACCAAACTTGCAGAAACATGTTTATTTCTGCTGAAAAACACGTTTTGACACTTTCTGCACACTGGGGTTAAGAGCTGAGTGTGTGGGCTCTTCTGAGCCTTGATGTTACATGGGGATTCAGTTGTCTGAAAAAACGCGTTTATTTCGGGCTGAAAAACACGTTTTGAAAAGTGTGCATTTACTGCCCCATAACTTACATGGGGTTGACAAAACTTGCAGAAACATGTTTATTTCTGCTGAAAAACACGTTCTGACACTTTCTGCACAATGGGGTTAAGATCTGAGTGTGTGGGCTCTTCTGAGCCTTGCTGTTACATGGGGATTCAGTTGTCTGAAAAAACGCGTTTATTTCGGGCTGAAAAACACGTTTTGAAAAGTGTGCATTTACTGCCCCATAACTTACATGGGGTTGACCAAACTTGCAGAAACATGTTTATTTCTGCTGAAAAACACATTTTGACACTCTCTGCACACTGGGGTTAAGAGCTGAGTGTGTGGGCTCTTCTGAGCCTTGATGTTACATGGGGATTCAGTTGTCTGAAAAAACGAGTTTATTTCGGGCTGAAAAACACGTTTTGAAAAGTGTGCATTTACTGCCCCATAACTTACATGGGGTTGACCAAACTTGCAGAAACATGTTTATTTCTGCTGAAAAACACGTTTTGACACTTTCTGCACACTGGGGTTAAGAGCTGAGTGTGTGGGCTCTTCTGAGCCTTGCTGTTACATGGAGATTCAGTTGTCTGAAAAAACGCGTTTATTTCGGGCTGAAAAACACGTTTTGAAAAGTGTGCATTTACTGCCCCATAACTTACATGGGGTTGACCAAACTTGCAGAAACATGTTTATTTCTGCTGAAAAACACGTTTTGACACTTTCTGCACACTGGGGTTAAGATCTGAGTGTCTGGGCTCTTCTGAGCCTTGATGTTACATGGGAATTCAGTTGTCTGAAAAAACGCGTTTATTTCGGGCTGAAAAACACGTTTTGAAAAGTGTGCATTTACTGCCCCATAACTTACATGGGGTTGACCAAACTTGCAGAAACATGTTTATTTCTGCTGAAAAACACGTTTTGACACTTTCTGCACACTGGGGTTAAGAGCTGAGTGTGTGGGCTCTTCTGAGCCTTGCTGTTACATGGAGATTCAGTTGTCTAAAAAAACGCGTTTATTTCGGGCTGAAAAACACGTTTTGAAAAGTGTGCATTTACTGCCCCATAACTTACATGGGGTTGACCAAACTTGCAGAAACATGTTTATTTCTGCTGAAAAACACATTTTGACACTTTCTGCACACTGGGGTTAAGAGCTGAGTGTGTGGGCTCTTCTGAGCCTTGATGTTACATGGGGATTCAGTTGTCTGAAAAAACGCGTTTATTTCGGGCTGAAAAACACGTTTTGAAAAGTGTGCATTTACTGCCCCATAACTTACATGGGGTTGACCAAACTTGCAGAAACATGTTTATTTCTGCTGAAAAACACGTTCTGACACTTTCTGCACAATGGGGTTAAGATCTGAGTGTGTGGGCTCTTCTGAGCCTTGCTGTTACATGGGGATTCAGTTGTCTGAAAAAACGCGTTTATTTCGGGCTGAAAAACACGTTTTGAAAAGTGTGCATTTACTGCCCCATAACTTACATGGGGTTGACCAAACTTGCAGAAACATGTTTATTTCTGCTGAAAAACACGTTCTGACACTTTCTGCACAATGGGGTTAAGATCTGAGTGTGTGGGCTCTTCTGAGCCTTGCTGTTACATGGGGATTCAGTTGTCTGAAAAAACGCGTTTATTTCGGGCTGAAAAACACGTTTTGAAAAGTGTGCATTTACTGCCCCATAACTTACATGGGGTTGACCAAACTTGCAGAAACATGTTTATTTCTGCTGAAAAACACATTTTGACACTTTCTGCACACTGGGGTTAAGAGCTGAGTGTGTGGGCTCTTCTGAGCCTTGATGTTACATGGGGATTCAGTTGTCTGAAAAAACGCGTTTATTTCGGGCTGAAAAACACGTTTTGAAAAGTGTGCATTTACTGCCCCATAACTTACATGGGGTTGACCAAACTTGCAGAAACATGTTTATTTCTGCTGAAAAACACGTTTTGACACTTTCTGCACACTGGGGTTAAGATCTGAGTGTGTGGGCTCTTCTGAGCCTTGATGTTACATGGGAATTCAGTTGTCTGAAAAAACGCGTTTATTTCGGGCTGAAAAACACGTTTTGAAAAGTGTGCATTTACTGCCCCATAACTTACATGGGGTTGACCAAACTTGCAGAAACATGTTTATTTCTGCTGAAAAACACGTTCTGACACTTTCTGCACACTGGGGTTAAGATCTGAGTGTGTGGGCTCTTCTGAGCCTTGCTGTTACATGGGGATTCAGTTGTCTGAAAAAACGCGTTTATTTCGGGCTGAAAAACACGTTTTGAAAAGTGTGCATTTACTGCCCCATAACTTACATGGGGTTGACCAAACTTGCAGAAACATGTTTATTTCTGCTGAAAAACACGTTCTGACACTTTCTGCACACTGGGGTTAAGATCTGAGTGTGTGGGCTCTTCTGAGCCTTGCTGTTACATGGGGATTCAGTTGTCTGAAAAAACGCGTTTATTTCGGGCTGAAAAACACGTTTTGAAAAGTGTGCATTTACTGCCCCATAACTTACATGGGGTTGACCAAACTTGCAGAAACATGTTTATTTCTGCAGAAAAACACGTTCTGACACTTTCTGCACAATGGGGTTAAGATCTGAGTGTGTGGGCTCTTCTGAGCCTTGCTGTTACATGGGGATTCAGTTGTCTGAAAAAACGCGTTTATTTCGGGCTGAAAAACACGTTTTGAAAAGTGTGCATTTACTGACCCATAACTTACATGGGGTTGACCAAACTTGCAGAAACATGTTTATTTCTGCTGAAAAACACATTTTGACACTTTCTGCACACTGGGGTTAAGAGCTGAGTGTGTGGGCTCTTCTGAGCCTTGATGTTACATGGGGATTCAGTTGTCTGAAAAAACGCGTTTATTTCGGGCTGAAAAACACGTTTTGAAAAGTGTGCATTTACTGCCCCATAACTTACATGGGGTTGACCAAACTTGCAGAAACATGTTTATTTCTGCTGAAAAACACGTTCTGACACTTTCTGCACACTGGGGTTAAGATCTGAGTGTGTGGGCTCTTCTGAGCCTTGCTGTTACATGGGGATTCAGTTGTCTGAAAAAACGCGTTTATTTCGGGCTGAAAAACACGTTTTGAAAAGTGTGCATTTACTGACCCATAACTTACATGGGGTTGACCAAACTTGCAGAAACATGTTTATTTCTGCTGAAAAACACGTTTTGACACTTTCTGCACACTAGGGTTAAGAGCTGAGTGTGTGGGCTCTTCTGAGCCTTGATGTTACATGGGGATTCAGTTGTCTGAAAAAACGTGTTTATTTCGGGCTGAAAAACACGTTTTGAAAAGTGTGCTGTTACTGCCCCATAACTTACATGGGGTTGACCAAACTTGCAGAAACATGTTTATTTCTGCTGAAAAACACGTTTTGACACTTTCTGCACACTGGGGTTAAGAGCTGAGTGTGTGGGCTCTTCTGAGCCTTGCTGTTACATGGGGATTCAGTTGTCTGAAAAAACGCGTTTATTTCGGGCTGAAAAACACGTTTTGAAAAGTGTGCATTTACTGCCCCATAACTTACATGGGGTTGACCAAACTTGCAGAAACATGTTTATTTCTGCTGAAAAACACGTTCTGACACTTTCTGCACAATGGGGTTAAGATCTGAGTGTGTGGGCTCTTCTGAGCCTTGCTGTTACATGGGGATTCAGTTGTCTGAAAAAACGCGTTTATTTCGGGCTGAAAAACACGTTTTGAAAAGTGTGCATTTACTGCCCCATAACTTACATGGGGTTGACCAAACTTGCAGAAACATGTTTATTTCTGCTGAAAAACACATTTTGACACTTTCTGCACACTGGGGTTAAGAGCTGAGTGTGTGGGCTCTTCTGAGCCTTGATGTTACATGGGGATTCAGTTGTCTGAAAAAACGCGTTTATTTCGGGCTGAAAAACACGTTTTGAAAAGTGTGCATTTACTGCCCCATAACTTACATGGGGTTGACCAAACTTGCAGAAACATGTTTATTTCTGCTGAAAAACACGTTTTGACAATTTCTGCACACTGGGGTTAAGAGCTGAGTGTGTGGGCTCTTCTGAGCTTTGCTGTTACATGGGGATTCAGTTGTCTGAAAAAACGCGTTTATTTCGGGCTGAAAAACACGTTTTGAAAAGTGTGCATTTACTGCCCCATAACTTACATGGGGTTGACCAAACTTGCAGAAACATGTTTATTTCTGCTGAAAAACACGTTTTGACACTTTCTGCACACTGGGGTTAAGAGCTGAGTGTGTGGGCTCTTCTGAGCCTTGCTGTTACATGGAGATTCAGTTGTCTGAAAAAACGCGTTTATTTCGGGCTGAAAAACACGTTTTGAAAAGTGTGCATTTACTGCCCCATAACTTACATGGGGTTGACCAAACTTGCAGAAACATGTTTATTTCTGCTGAAAAACACGTTTTGACACTTTCTGCACACTGGGGTTAAGATCTGAGTGTCTGGGCTCTTCTGAGCCTTGATGTTACATGGGAATTCAGTTGTCTGAAAAAACGCGTTTATTTCGGGCTGAAAAACACGTTTTGAAAAGTGTGCATTTACTGCCCCATAACTTACATGGGGTTGACCAAACTTGCAGAAACATGTTTATTTCTGCTGAAAAACACGTTTTGACACTTTCTGCACACTGGGGTTAAGAGCTGAGTGTGTGGGCTCTTCTGAGCCTTGCTGTTACATGGAGATTCAGTTGTCTAAAAAAACGCGTTTATTTCGGGCTGAAAAACACGTTTTGAAAAGTGTGCATTTACTGCCCCATAACTTACATGGGGTTGACCAAACTTGCAGAAACATGTTTATTTCTGTTGAAAAACACATTTTGACACTTTCTGCACACTGGGGTTAAGAGCTGAGTGTGTGGGCTCTTCTGAGCCTTGATGTTACATGGGGATTCAGTTGTCTGAAAAAACGCGTTTATTTCGGGCTGAAAAACACGTTTTGAAAAGTGTGCATTTACTGCCCCATAACTTACATGGGGTTGACCAAACTTGCAGAAACATGTTTATTTCTGCTGAAAAACACGTTCTGACACTTTCTGCACAATGGGGTTAAGATCTGAGTGTGTGGGCTCTTCTGAGCCTTGCTGTTACATGGGGATTCAGTTGTCTGAAAAAACGCGTTTATTTCGGGCTGAAAAACACGTTTTGAAAAGTGTGCATTTACTGCCCCATAACTTACATGGGGTTGACCAAACTTGCAGAAACATGTTTATTTCTGCTGAAAAACACGTTCTGACACTTTCTGCACAATGGGGTTAAGATCTGAGTGTGTGGGCTCTTCTGAGCCTTGCTGTTACATGGGGATTCAGTTGTCTGAAAAAACGCGTTTATTTCGGGCTGAAAAACACGTTTTGAAAAGTGTGCATTTACTGCCCCATAACTTACATGGGGTTGACCAAACTTGCAGAAACATGTTTATTTCTGCTGAAAAACACGTTCTGACACTTTCTGCACACTGGGGTTAAGATCTGAGTGTGTGGGCTCTTCTGAGCCTTGCTGTTACATGGGGATTCAGTTGTCTGAAAAAACGCGTTTATTTCGGGCTGAAAAACACGTTTTGAAAAGTGTGCATTTACTGACCCATAACTTACATGGGGTTGACCAAACTTGCAGAAACATATTTATTTCTGCTGAAAAACACGTTTTGACACTTTCTGCACACTGGGGTTAAGATCTGAGTGTGTGGGCTCTTCTGAGCCTTGATGTTACATGGGGATTCAGTTGTCTGAAAAAACGCGTTTATTTCGGGCTGAAAAACACGTTTTGAAAAGTGTGCATTTACTGCCCCATAACTTACATGGGGTTGACCAAACTTGCAGAAACATGTTTATTTCTGCAGAAAAACACGTTCTGACACTTTCTGCACAATGGGGTTAAGATCTGAGTGTGTGGGCTCTTCTGAGCCTTGCTGTTACATGGGGATTCAGTTGTCTGAAAAAACGCGTTTATTTCGGGCTGAAAAACACGTTTTGAAAAGTGTGCATTTACTGCCCCATAACTTACATGGGGTTGACCAAACTTGCAGAAACATGTTTATTTCTGCTGAAAAACACATTTTGACACTTTCTGCACACTGGGGTTAAGAGCTGAGTGTGTGGGCTCTTCTGAGCCTTGATGTTACATGGGGATTCAGTTGTCTGAAAAAACGCGTTTATTTCGGGCTGAAAAACACGTTTTGAAAAGTGTGCATTTACTGCCCCATAACTTACATGGGGTTGACCAAACTTGCAGAAACATGTTTATTTCTGCTGAAAAACATGTTCTGACACTTTCTGCACACTGGGGTTAAGATCTGAGTGTGTGGGCTCTTCTGAGCCTTGCTGTTACATGGGGATTCAGTTGTCTGAAAAAACGCGTTTATTTCGGGCTGAAAAACACGTTTTGAAAAGTGTGCATTTACTGCCCCATAACTTACATGGGGTTGACCAAACTTGCAGAAACATGTTTATTTCTGCTGAAAAACACGTTTTGACACTTTCTGCACACTGGGGTTAAGATCTGAGTGTCTGGGCTCTTCTGAGCCTTGCTGTTACATGGGGATTCAGTTGTCTGAAAAAACGCGTTTATTTCGGGCTGAAAAACACGTTTTGAAAAGTGTGCATTTACTGCCCCATAACTTACATGGGGTTGACCAAACTTGCAGAAACATGTTTATTTCTGCTGAAAAACACGTTCTGACACTTTCTGCACAATGGGGTTAAGATCTGAGTGTGTGGGCTCTTCTGAGCCTTGCTGTTACATGGGGATTCAGTTGTCTGAAAAAACGCGTTTATTTCGGGCTGAAAAACACGTTTTGAAAAGTGTGCATTTACTGCCCCATAACTTACATGGGGTTGACCAAACTTGCAGAAACATGTTTATTTCTGCTGAAAAACACGTTTTGACACTTTCTGCACACTAGGGTTAAGAGCTGAGTGTGTGGGCTCTTCTGAGCCTTGATGTTACATGGGGATTCAGTTGTCTGAAAAAACGCGTTTATTTCGGGCTGAAAAACACGTTTTGAAAAGTGTGCTGTTACTGCCCCATAATTTACATGGGGTTGACCAAACTTGCAGAAACATGTTTATTTCTGCTGAAAAACACGTTTTGACACTTTCTGCACACTGGGGTTAAGAGCTGAGTGTGTGGGCTCTTCTGAGCCTTGCTGTTACATGGGGATTCAGTTGTCTGAAAAAACGCGTTTATTTCGGGCTGAAAAACACGTTTTGAAAAGTGTGCATTTACTGCCCCATAACTTACATGGGGTTGACCAAACTTGCAGAAACATGTTTATTTCTGCTGAAAAACACGTTCTGACACTTTCTGCACAATGGGGTTAAGATCTGAGTGTGTGGGCTCTTCTGAGCCTTGCTGTTACATGGGGATTCAGTTGTCTGAAAAAACGCGTTTATTTCGGGCTGAAAAACACATTTTGAAAAGTGTGCATTTACTGCCCCATAACTTACATGGGGTTGACCAAACTTGCAGAAACATGTTTATTTCTGCTGAAAAACACATTTTGACACTTTCTGCACACTGGGGTTAAGAGCTGAGTGTGTGGGCTCTTCTGAGCCTTGATGTTACATGGGGATTCAGTTGTCTGAAAAAACGCGTTTATTTCGGGCTGAAAAACACGTTTTGAAAAGTGTGCATTTACTGCCCCATAACTTACATGGGGTTGACCAAACTTGCAGAAACATGTTTATTTCTGCTGAAAAACACGTTTTGACACTTTCTGCACACTGGGGTTAAGAGCTGAGTGTGTGGGCTCTTCTGAGCTTTGCTGTTACATGGGGATTCAGTTGTCTGAAAAAACGCGTTTATTTCGGGCTGAAAAACACGTTTTGAAAAGTGTGCATTTACTGCCCCATAACTTACATGGGGTTGACCAAACTTGCAGAAACATGTTTATTTCTGCTGAAAAACACGTTTTGACACTTTCTGCACACTGGGGTTAAGAGCTGAGTGTGTGGGCTCTTCTGAGCCTTGCTGTTACATGGAGATTCAGTTGTCTGAAAAAACGCGTTTATTTCGGGCTGAAAAACACGTTTTGAAAAGTGTGCATTTACTGCCCCATAACTTACATGGGGTTGACCAAACTTGCAGAAACATGTTTATTTATGCTGAAAAACACGTTTTGACACTTTCTGCACACTGGGGTTAAGATCTGAGTGTCTGGGCTCTTCTGAGCCTTGATGTTACATGGGAATTCAGTTGTCTGAAAAAACGCGTTTATTTCGGGCTGAAAAACACGTTTTGAAAAGTGTGCATTTACTGCCCCATAACTTACATGGGGTTGACCAAACTTGCAGAAACATGTTTATTTCTGCTGAAAAACACGTTTTGACACTTTCTGCACACTGGGGTTAAGAGCTGAGTGTGTGGGCTCTTCTGAGCCTTGCTGTTACATGGAGATTCAGTTGTCTAAAAAAACGCGTTTATTTCGGGCTGAAAAACACGTTTTGAAAAGTGTGCATTTACTGCCCCATAACTTACATGGGGTTGACCAAACTTGCAGAAACATGTTTATTTCTGCTGAAAAACACATTTTGACACTTTCTGCACACTGGGGTTAAGAGCTGAGTGTGTGGGCTCTTCTGAGCCTTGATGTTACATGGGGATTCAGTTGTCTGAAAAAACGCGTTTATTTCGGGCTGAAAAACACGTTTTGAAAAGTGTGCATTTACTGCCCCATAACTTACATGGGGTTGACCAAACTTGCAGAAACATGTTTATTTCTGCTGAAAAACACGTTCTGACACTTTCTGCACAATGGGGTTAAGATCTGAGTGTGTGGGCTCTTCTGAGCCTTGCTGTTACATGGGGATTCAGTTGTCTGAAAAAACGCGTTTATTTCGGGCTGAAAAACACGTTTTGAAAAGTGTGCATTTACTGCCCCATAACTTACATGGGGTTGACCAAACTTGCAGAAACATGTTTATTTCTGCTGAAAAACACGTTCTGACACTTTCTGCACAATGGGGTTAAGATCTGAGTGTGTGGGCTCTTCTGAGCCTTGCTGTTACATGGGGATTCAGTTGTCTGAAAAAACGCGTTTATTTCGGGCTGAAAAACACGTTTTGAAAAGTGTGCATTTACTGCCCCATAACTTACATGGGGTTGACCAAACTTGCAGAAACATGTTTATTTCTGCTGAAAAACACGTTCTGACACTTTCTGCACACTGGGGTTAAGATCTGAGTGTGTGGGCTCTTCTGAGCCTTGCTGTTACATGGGGATTCAGTTGTCTGAAAAAACGCGTTTATTTCGGGCTGAAAAACACGTTTTGAAAAGTGTGCATTTACTGACCCATAACTTACATGGGGTTGACCAAACTTGCAGAAACATATTTATTTCTGCTGAAAAACACGTTTTGACACTTTCTGCACACTGGGGTTAAGATCTGAGTGTGTGGGCTCTTCTGAGCCTTGATGTTACATGGGGATTCAGTTGTCTGAAAAAACGCGTTTATTTCGGGCTGAAAAACACGTTTTGAAAAGTGTGCATTTACTGCCCCATAACTTACATGGGGTTGACCAAACTTGCAGAAACATGTTTATTTCTGCAGAAAAACACGTTCTGACACTTTCTGCACAATGGGGTTAAGATCTGAGTGTGTGGGCTCTTCTGAGCCTTGCTGTTACATGGGGATTCAGTTGTCTGAAAAAACGCGTTTATTTCGGGCTGAAAAACACGTTTTGAAAAGTGTGCATTTACTGCCCCATAACTTACATGGGGTTGACCAAACTTGCAGAAACATGTTTATTTCTGCTGAAAAACACATTTTGACACTTTCTGCACACTGGGGTTAAGAGCTGAGTGTGTGGGCTCTTCTGAGCCTTGATGTTACATGGGGATTCAGTTGTCTGAAAAAACGCGTTTATTTCGGGCTGAAAAACACGTTTTGAAAAGTGTGCATTTACTGCCCCATAACTTACATGGGGTTGACCAAACTTGCAGAAACATGTTTATTTCTGCTGAAAAACACGTTCTGACACTTTCTGCACACTGGGGTTAAGATCTGAGTGTGTGGGCTCTTCTGAGCCTTGCTGTTACATGGGGATTCAGTTGTCTGAAAAAACGCGTTTATTTCGGGCTGAAAAACACGTTTTGAAAAGTGTGCATTTACTGACCCATAACTTACATGGGGTTGACCAAACTTGCAGAAACATGTTTATTTCTGCTGAAAAACACGTTTTGACACTTTCTGCACACTAGGGTTAATAGCTGAGTGTGTGGGCTCTTCTGAGCCTTGATGTTACATTGGGATTCAGTTGTCTGAAAAAACGCGTTTATTTCGGGCTGAAAAACACGTTTTGAAAAGTGTGCTGTTACTGCCCCATAACTTACATGGGGTTGACCAAACTTGCAGAAACATGTTTATTTCTGCTGAAAAACACGTTTTGACACTTTCTGCACACTGGGGTTAAGAGCTGAGTGTGTGGGCTCTTCTGAGCCTTGCTGTTACATGGGGATTCAGTTGTCTGAAAAAACGCGTTTATTTCGGGCTGAAAAACACGTTTTGAAAAGTGTGCATTTACTGCCCCACAACTTTCATGGGGTTGACCAAACTTGCAGAAACATGTTTATTTCTGCTGAAAAACACGTTCTGACACTTTCTGCACAATGGGGTTAAGATCTGAGTGTGTGGGCTCTTCTGAGCCTTGCTGTTACATGGGGATTCAGTTGTCTGAAAAAACGCGTTTATTTCGGGCTGAAAAACACGTTTTGAAAAGTGTGCATTTACTGCCCCATAACTTACATGGGGTTGACCAAACTTGCAGAAACATGTTTATTTCTGCTGAAAAACACATTTTGACACTTTCTGCACACTGGGGTTAAGAGCTGAGTGTGTGGGCTCTTCTGAGCCTTGATGTTACATGGGGATTCAGTTGTCTGAAAAAACGCGTTTATTTCGGGCTGAAAAACACGTTTTGAAAAGTGTGCATTTACTGCCCCATAACTTACATGGGGTTGACCAAACTTGCAGAAACGTTTATTTCTGCTGAAAAACACGTTTTGACACTTTCTGCACACTGGGGTTAAGAGCTGAGTGTGTGGGCTCTTCTGAGCTTTGCTGTTACATGGGGATTCAGTTGTCTGAAAAAACGCGTTTATTTCGGGCTGAAAAACACGTTTTGAAAAGTGTGCATTTACTGCCCCATAACTTACATGGGGTTGACCAAACTTGCAGAAACATGTTTATTTCTGCTGAAAAACACGTTCTGACACTTTCTGCACACTGGGGTTAAGATCTGAGTGTGTGGGCTCTTCTGAGCCTTGCTGTTACATGGGGATTCAGTTGTCTGAAAAAACGCGTTTATTTCGGGCTGAAAAACACGTTTTGAAAAGTGTGCATTTACTGACCCATAACTTACATGGGGTTGACCAAACTTGCAGAAACATGTTTATTTCTGCTGAAAAACACGTTTTGACACTTTCTGCACACTAGGGTTAAGAGCTGAGTGTGTGGGCTCTTCTGAGCCTTGATGTTACATGGGGATTCAGTTGTCTGAAAAAACGCGTTTATTTCGGGCTGAAAAACACGTTTTGAAAAGTGTGCATTTACTGCCCCATAACTTACATGGGGTTGACCAAACTTGCAGAAACGTTTATTTCTGCTGAAAAACACGTTTTGACACTTTCTGCACACTGGGGTTAAGAGCTGAGTGTGTGGGCTCTTCTGAGCTTTGCTGTTACATGGGGATTCAGTTGTCTGAAAAAACGCGTTTATTTCGGGCTGAAAAACACGTTTTGAAAAGTGTGCATTTACTGCCCCATAACTTACATGGGGTTGACCAAACTTGCAGAAACATGTTTATTTCTGCTGAAAAACACGTTCTGACACTTTCTGCACACTGGGGTTAAGATCTGAGTGTGTGGGCTCTTCTGAGCCTTGCTGTTACATGGGGATTCAGTTGTCTGAAAAAACGCGTTTATTTCGGGCTGAAAAACACGTTTTGAAAAGTGTGCATTTACTGACCCATAACTTACATGGGGTTGACCAAACTTGCAGAAACATGTTTATTTCTGCTGAAAAACACGTTTTGACACTTTCTGCACACTAGGGTTAAGAGCTGAGTGTGTGGGCTCTTCTGAGCCTTGATGTTACATGGGGATTCAGTTGTCTGAAAAAACGCGTTTATTTCGGGCTGAAAAACACGTTTTGAAAAGTGTGCTGTTACTGCCCCATAACTTACATGGGGTTGACCAAACTTGCAGAAACATGTTTATTTCTGCTGAAAAACACGTTCTGACACTTTCTGCACAATGGGGTTAAGATCTGAGTGTGTGGGCTCTTCTGAGCCTTGCTGTTACATGGGGATTCAGTTGTCTGAAAAAACGCGTTTATTTCGGGCTGAAAAACACGTTTTGAAAAGTGTGCATTTACTGCCCCATAACTTACATGGGGTTGACCAAACTTGCAGAAACATGTTTATTTCTGCTGAAAAACACGTTTTGACACTTTCTGCACACTAGGGTTAAGAGCTGAGTGTGTGGGCTCTTCTGAGCCTTGATGTTACATGGGGATTCAGTTGTCTGAAAAAACGCGTTTATTTCGGGCTGAAAAACACGTTTTGAAAAGTGTGCATTTACTGCCCCATAACTTACATGGGGTTGACCAAACTTGCAGAAACATGTTTATTTCTGCTGAAAAACACGTTCTGACACTTTCTGCACACTGGGGTTAAGATCTGAGTGTGTGGGCTCTTCTGAGCCTTGCTGTTACATGGGGATTCAGTTGTCTGAAAAAACGCGTTTATTTCGGGCTGAAAAACACGTTTTGAAAAGTGTGCATTTACTGCCCCATAACTTACATGGGGTTGACCAAACTTGCAGAAACGTTTATTTCTGCTGAAAAACACGTTTTGACACTTTCTGCACACTGGGGTTAAGAGCTGAGTGTGTGGGCTCTTCTGAGCTTTGCTGTTACATGGGGATTCAGTTGTCTGAAAAAACGCGTTTATTTCGGGCTGAAAAACACGTTTTGAAAAGTGTGCATTTACTGCCCCATAACTTACATGGGGTTGACCAAACTTGCAGAAACATGATTATTTCTGCTGAAAAACACGTTCTGACACTTTCTGCACACTGGGGTTAAGATCTGAGTGTGTGGGCTCTTCTGAGCCTTGCTGTTACATGGGGATTCAGTTGTCTGAAAAAACGCGTTTATTTCGGGCTGAAAAACACGTTTTGAAAAGTGTGCATTTACTGCCCCATAACTTACATGGGGTTGACCAAACTTGCAGAAACGTTTATTTCTGCTGAAAAACACGTTTTGACACTTTCTGCACACTGGGGTTAAGAGCTGAGTGTGTGGGCTCTTCTGAGCTTTGCTGTTACATGGGGATTCAGTTGTCTGAAAAAACGCGTTTATTTCGGGCTGAAAAACACGTTTTGAAAAGTGTGCATTTACTGCCCCATAACTTACATGGGGTTGACCAAACTTGCAGAAACATGTTTATTTCTGCTGAAAAACACGTTCTGACACTTTCTGCACACTGGGGTTAAGATCTGAGTGTGTGGGCTCTTCTGAGCCTTGCTGTTACATGGGGATTCAGTTGTCTGAAAAAACGTGTTTATTTCGGGCTGAAAAACACGTTTTGAAAAGTGTGCATTTACTGACCCATAACTTACATGGGGTTGACCAAACTTGCAGAAACATGTTTATTTCTGCTGAAAAACACGTTTTGACACTTTCTGCACACTAGGGTTAAGAGCTGAGTGTGTGGGCTCTTCTGAGCCTTGATGTTACATGGGGATTCAGTTGTCTGAAAAAACGCGTTTATTTCGGGCTGAAAAACACGTTTTGAAAAGTGTGCTGTTACTGCCCCATAACTTACATGGGGTTGACCAAACTTGCAGAAACATGTTTATTTCTGCTGAAAAACACGTTCTGACACTTTCTGCACAATGGGGTTAAGATCTGAGTGTGTGGGCTCTTCTGAGCCTTGCTGTTACATGGGGATTCAGTTGTCTGAAAAAACGCGTTTATTTCGGGCTGAAAAACACGTTTTGAAAAGTGTGCATTTACTGCCCCATAACTTACATGGGGTTGACCAAACTTGCAGAAACATGTTTATTTCTGCTGAAAAACACGTTCTGACACTTTCTGCACACTGGGGTTAAGATCTGAGTGTGTGGGCTCTTCTGAGCCTTGCTGTTACATGGGGATTCAGTTGTCTGAAAAAACGCGTTTATTTCGGGCTGAAAAACACGTTTTGAAAAGTGTGCATTTACTGACCCATAACTTACATGGGGTTGACCAAACTTGCAGAAACATGTTTATTTCTGCTGAAAAACACGTTTTGACACTTTCTGCACACTAGGGTTAAGAGCTGAGTGTGTGGGCTCTTCTGAGCCTTGATGTTACATGGGGATTCAGTTGTCTGAAAAAACGCGTTTATTTCGGGCTGAAAAACACGTTTTGAAAAGTGTGCTGTTACTGCCCCATAACTTACATGGGGTTGACCAAACTTGCAGAAACATGTTTATTTCTGCTGAAAAACACGTTTTGACACTTTCTGCACACTGGGGTTAAGAGCTGAGTGTGTGGGCTCTTCTGAGCCTTGCTGTTACATGGGGATTCAGTTGTCTGAAAAAACGCGTTTATTTCGGGCTGAAAAACACGTTTTGAAAAGTGTGCATTTACTGCCCCATAACTTACATGGGGTTGACCAAACTTGCAGAAACATGTTTATTTCTGCTGAAAAACACGTTCTGACACTTTCTGCACAATGGGGTTAAGATCTGAGTGTGTGGGCTCTTCTGAGCCTTGCTGTTACATGGGGATTCAGTTGTCTGAAAAAACGCGTTTATTTCGGGCTGAAAAACACGTTTTGAAAAGTGTGCATTTACTGACCCATAACTTACATGGGGTTGACCAAACTTGCAGAAACATGTTTATTTCTGCTGAAAAACACGTTTTGACACTTTCTGCACACTAGGGTTAATAGCTGAGTGTGTGGGCTCTTCTGAGCCTTGATGTTACATTGGGATTCAGTTGTCTGAAAAAACGCGTTTATTTCGGGCTGAAAAACACGTTTTGAAAAGTGTGCTGTTACTGCCCCATAACTTACATGGGGTTGACCAAACTTGCAGAAACATGTTTATTTCTGCTGAAAAACACGTTTTGACACTTTCTGCACACTGGGGTTAAGAGCTGAGTGTGTGGGCTCTTCTGAGCCTTGCTGTTACATGGGGATTCAGTTGTCTGAAAAAACGCGTTTATTTCGGGCTGAAAAACACGTTTTGAAAAGTGTGCATTTACTGCCCCACAACTTTCATGGGGTTGACCAAACTTGCAGAAACATGTTTATTTCTGCTGAAAAACACGTTCTGACACTTTCTGCACAATGGGGTTAAGATCTGAGTGTGTGGGCTCTTCTGAGCCTTGCTGTTACATGGGGATTCAGTTGTCTGAAAAAACGCGTTTATTTCGGGCTGAAAAACACGTTTTGAAAAGTGTGCATTTACTGCCCCATAACTTACATGGGGTTGACCAAACTTGCAGAAACATGTTTATTTCTGCTGAAAAACACATTTTGACACTTT